>NC_091977.1:397428814-397728814 GCF_044704955.1 Pristiophorus japonicus
CCCCCCTCTCTCCTCTCCCCCCCCCTCCCCCCCCTCTCTCCTCTCCCCCCCCCTCCCCTCTCCCCCCCCTCCCCCATCTCTCTCCCCCCTCCCCCCCCTCCCCCATCTCTCTCCCCCCTCCCCTCTCCCTCCCCCCTCTCTCCCCCCTCCCCCATCTCTCTCCCCCTCTCTCTCTCTCCTCTCTCTCCCTTCAATCCCTCCCCCCCTCTCTCTCTCTCTCTCTCTCCCCCCTCCCTCCACCCCTCTCTCTCTCTCTCTCTCTTCCCCCTCCCTCCACCCCTCTCTCTCTCTCTCTCCCCCCTCCCTCCCCCCCTCTCTCTCTCTCTCTCCCCCCTCCCTCCCCCCCCCACCCCGAGACCCGACACCCGCTTCCCCCGACCCGAGACCCGACGCCCGCTCCCCCGCCCGACTGACCCGACCACGCTTCTGTTCCCCGACCCGACCGCCCCCCTCTCTCTCCCTCCCCCCCCCCGCTCTCCACCTCCCTCCCTCCTCTCTCCCCTCCCTCTCCCTCCCCTCTCTCTCCCCCCCTCTCTCCTCTCCCCCCCTCTCCCCCCTCTCTCCTCTCCCCCCCCCTCCCCCCCTCTCTCCTCTCCCCCCCCTCCCCCATCTCTCTCCCCCCTCCCCTCTCCCTCCCCCCTCTCTCCCCCCTCCCCCATCTCTCTCCCCCTCTCTCTCTCTCCTCTCTCTCCCTTCAATCCCTCCCCCCCTCTCTCTCTCTCTCTCTCTCCCCCCTCCCTCCACCCCTCTCTCTCTCTCTCTCTCTCTCTCTCCCCCCTCCCTCCACCCCTCTCTCTCTCTCTCTCTCTCCCCCCTCCCTCCCCCCCTCTCTCTCTCTCTCTCTCTCTCTCCCCCCTCCCTCCCCCCCTCTCTCTCTCTCTCTCCCCCCTCTCTCCCCCCCCTCCCTCTCTCTCTCCCCCCCTCCCTCCCCCCTCTCTCTCTTCCCCCCCCCCTCTCTCTCTCTCCCCCCCCCCCTCTCTCTCTCTCCCCCCCCCCTCTCTCTCTTCCCCCCCCCTCTCTCTCTCTCCCCCCCCCTCTCTCTCACCCCCCTCTCTCTCACCCCCCTCTCTCTCTCCCTCCTCCCTTCTCTCTCTCTCTCTCTCCCTCCCCTCCCCCTCTCTCTCCCCCTCTCTCTCCCCTCCCTCCCTCCCTCCCTCCCTCCCTCCCTCCCCCCCCTCTCTCTCTCCCTCTCCCTCCCTCTCCCTCTCTCTCCTCTCTCTCCCTCAGCGGCACGAACGGCTGCAGAATTCTCCCTGGCTGAAGCACTTTCACACAGGTAGGAAGATGGTTTATTTAATCTTTTCTTGGTTTATAAATGTTTATTCAGGTTGGATTTATTTGTATAATATTTGTAGAAGTATAAATAAGGATTTATTGTCGAATTTAATGAGTTCCCTTCCCCCCCCCCCCCCCACCTCGTTCTGGACGCCTAATTTGTAACCTGCGCCTGATTTTTTAATGTGTAGAACAGGTTTTTTCAGTTCTACAAAAATCTTCACTGGCTCCATTCTACTTTAGTTTGGAGTACATTTTCACTGTGGAAACTTTCAAATCAGGCGTCAGTGGCCGGACACGCCCCATTTTGAAGAAAAAATTCTGTTCTAAACTAGAACTGTTCTACCTGACTAGAACTGCAGAAAAAAAAATGTGGAGAATTGCGATTTCTAAAATAGTCCGTTCTCCACCAGTTGCTCCTAAAAATCAGGCGCGAATCATGTGGAAACTTGGGCCCATAGATAGTACAAAAATCAAAATAATACAACTATAAGGGAATGTGGATAGAGCTAAAGGAGGTCAACTGGAGAAAAATATTGACAAAGTAGTACAATAACAGTGGAGAATGTTTAAAGGGGAGATCAAGAGACTTCAGAGTGTAGTCTACTAAACATAAGAACAAACGAGCCAAGAATGAGATGATATGGATAAGTAAACAGGTGAGGACAAAATTGAATCTGAAGAAAAAGGCGCACACAAAGTACTTAAATAATACATGGCAAAAGAGAATATGACCACCTTAGGAAAGTAAGAAAAACAATTGGGAAGGCAAAGAGCAAACCTGAAGTTAAAATTTCAAAAAATATAAAAGGAGGTGTGGCAGTATTGATCAACAAAACTATTACAGCACTGTGTCGAGATGATGTAGTTGAGGGGTCAAAGACCAAATGTATTTGGTTAGAATTAAGGAATAATAGAGGAGCTATTATGCTACTGGGTGTTAACTATAGGCCACCAAATAGTCAGAAGGAGATAGAGAACAAATTTTCAGGCAAATTACAGAAAGAAGCAAGAACTAGAGTAGTGATAATGGGAGACTTCGAGGAATTCCTGAAATGTGTACGAGAACTTTCTTGATCAGTGTGTTTCCAGCCCAATGAGGAAGGAAGCTGTACTGGATCTAGTTCTGGAGAATGAAGTGGAACAGGTGGGCCATGTTTCAGTGGAGGTGCATTTGGGGAACAGTGATCATAATTTCATCACGATTAGAATAGTTATGGAAAAGGAAAAGGAACAATCCAGCGTAAAAATACTCAAGGAGGGCTAAATTCAGTGAGTTGAAAAGGGAACTGGCCCAGGTGGATTGGAATCAAAAATTGTTAGGCAAAACAGTAATTGAATAATGGGAAGCCTTCAAGAAGATGGTTCGGGTACAGAATAGCCACATATTCCATGAGTGGGAAAGGAAGGCCATCCAAAGCTAGAGCTCCCTGGATGACAAAAGATATCAAGATTAAAATGAGAAAGAAAAAGGAGGCTTATGACAAAGGTAACGTTCATAATACAATGGAGAACCAAGCTAAATACAAAGGACAGAGGAAATCTAAAAAGGGAATAAGGGGGCAAACAGAGACTATGAGAATAGATTAGCACCCAACATTAAAGTGAACCCAAAAGTCTGATGACCAAAAAGCAGATCTCCCTACGGAAGCAGGGTGCATGGCTGAGATACCAAATGAGTACTTTCCATCTGTCTTCACTGAAGAATAGGATGCTGCCAATATCACAGTAAAAGCAGGAGGTAGTAGAGAAATTGAATAAGATAAATATAGATAAAAGAGGAGGTACTTAAAAGGTTGGCTGCGATCAAAGCAGAAGTCACCCAGTCTGAATTAGATGCATCCGAGGTTGCTGAGGGAAGTAAGGGTGGAAATTGCGGAGGCTCGGGTCACAATCTTCCAATTCTCCTTGGATATGGGAGTGGTGCCAGAGGACTGGAGGATTGCAAATATTACACCCTTCAAAAAAGAGGGATAAACCCTGCAATTACAGGCCAGTCAGCTAACGTCAGTGGTGGGGAACTTTTAGAGATAATAATCTGAGACAAAATTAATTGGCATTTGAAAAAGTATGGGCTAATAAATGAAAGTCAGCACAGATTTGTTAAAGGCAAATTGTGTTTGACTAACTTGATTCAGTTCTTTGATGAAGTAACAGAGAGGGTTGATGAGGGTAGTGTGGTAGATGTTGTGTATATGGACCACATAACCGGTTAGCAAAATTAAAGCCCATGGGATTAAAGGGATTTTAAATGACCTGGACTTGGGTATACAGGGCACAATTTCAAAGTTGACAGATGGCGCGGAACTCGGAAACATAGTAAACAATGAAGAGGATAGTAACAGACTTCAGGAAGACATAGACAGACTGGTGAAATGGATACACACATGGCACATGAAATTTAACACAGAAGTGTGAAGCGATACATTTTAGTAGAAAGGAGAGGCAATATAAACAAAGTTGTACAAATTTAAAACAGGTGCAGGAACAGAGGGACCTGGGAGTGTGTAAGAGCGAAAAACCTTAATTCGGGGTAAAGTAATTCGGTGTAATTAAAATACAAAGTAAGAAAGGCAGAGAAAGGTTTAAATGCGTTCATGGTAGAATAACTGAATTCCACATCTCAGCAATTAGGCAGAACATAGGTGGTCAGAGAAATTCTCTTAGGAGATAAGAACACCCACAGGATTTATGTAGACAGTTCACAGTAATAATGAGAGAAAACCGCAATGTTCCAGTCACACGAGATAACAGACACAAGGTCCCTTCAGACAGGTGGTCTGCCAAGAATGCAGCATGAAAGCTAGTATGGGAACGCGTTCACAGAAAAGTAACACATGACCTATGGGGGAGGGCTTTTCCTGTAGCAACATTGATGTACCAACAGAATGATTAGAAATTACTGTAACCAATAAAATTAATGTAACCGTAGTAACTAATGATATTGCTGAAAATGTATTAACCAATGTATTAGTAGTAGGTGGACGGGGACTGGTGGCAAATAACCAATGGAACACTTCCCCGCGTAGTTCCACTATTTTGACTGTATCGCAACTGTATATGAATGGAACTGTGTAGCTTGTCCCATGAGATCAGCATTGAGAGCACTCAGTAACGGAATTGATGAGGCAGGATCTCCCTTGATTAATCAGGTTTTAATAAACAACTCTTTTCTCTATAAAAGATCTTTCATGTGAGTGTTACATTTTTAATACTCCACAACAGGGTGTATGTACCCAAATCTTTGAGGGTGGCAGGACACATTTAGAAGGCTGTTAAAATAGCATATCGTATTCATGGCTTTACTAATAAAGGCATAGAGTACAAAAGCAAGGAAGTTATACTGAACCTTTATAAAACACTGGTTAGATCACAGCTGAAGTATTGTGCTCAATACTGGGCACCACACTTTAGGAAGAATGTCAAGGGCTTATAAAGGGTGCAGAAGAGATTTACTAGAATGGTATCAGGGATGAGGGACTTCAGTTATGTGGAGAGACTGGAGGAGCTAGGGTTGTTCTCCTCAGAGCAGAGAACATTAAGAGGAGATTTGATAGAGGTGTTCAAAATCATGAACGGTTTTTGTAAGTAAATAAGGAGAAACTGTTTCCACTGGCAGAAGATTGATAACCAGAAGACACAGATTTAAGAACCAGAGATGACATGAGGAAGCATTATTTTACATAGAGTTGTTGTGACCTGGAATGCACTGCCTGAAAGGGTGGTGAAAGCAGATTCAACAGTAACTTTCAAAAGGGAATTGGATAAATACAATTCAGAGGGCTATAGGGAGAGTAGGGGATTGGGACGAATTGATAGCTCTACAAAAGAGCAGGCACAGGCACGATGGGACGAATGGCTTCCTGTATGCTGTATCATTCTATGATTCCATGAATTAGTAAAATATTCTACAAGCACATATTGTAACAAAAAGATATGATAGATAGGGGTAGGGACGAGCAAGATAAACTCTCAGATGATATTGAAATGGCAGAGATACCAAATAGATATTTTTCCTCCGTTTTCACAGATGATGTGAACAAAGAAGAAATGACAACAGTAGGAGAAGTCAAGAGGATAGTGTAACAAAGATAGAAAGAAATCAGATATTAGACAAAGTAGCCAAACTTAAGACAAAACCACAGCTCCAGATGGATTGTGTCACGGCCACTCAAAGAAACAAGGAGAAAGCAAATGCATATATAAAACATTTATAGAAAACGGATAGTGCTAGAGGACTGGCGAACAGCAGAACCATTCCTATCTTCAAAATATGAGATAGAACTAATCTTTTTCTAAAGATACTAAAATCTGTGCTAAAAGATCGGAATACAAAACAAGAGATGGAGAACAACATAATATACAGTCAGCATGAAGTTCTAAAAAGGTGATGTTTAACCAACCTCATTGAATTCTTTGTAGTAGTATAAAGAATAGACGAGGGAAATGCAGTGGATGTGATACGCATGGACTTTCACAATGCCTTTGATACGGTGTCACATGGGAGGCTCAAGGCAAAGGTCAGGGCATGTGAAGTCAGTAGCAGAATGAGTAGAAAGGTGGCTACAAAACAGAAAACAGAGGATAGGCGTTAATGAAAGTTTATTGGACTGGCAGAAAGTAGGAAGTGGTGTCCCACAAGAATCCGTGCTTGAACCATTGTTATTCACCCTATACATAAATGATTTCTGACACCTGGGAATCCCTGGCCGAAGATCGCCCTAGGTGAAGAAAGTGGAGCTCTTCGAATCTCAATGCCGCGAGCGTGAAGAGGTCAGACACAGGCAGCGGAAGGAGCGTGTGGCAAATCAGTCCCACCCCCCCCTTCCCCTGACAAATGTCTGTCCCACCTGTGACAGGGTCTGTGGCTCTCACATTGGACTGTTCAGCCACCAAAGCACTCACTTTAGGAGTGGAAGCAAGTCTTCCTTGATTCCAAGGTACTGCCTATGATGATGATGAAATGATTTGGATGTTGCAATTTGCAGATGATACCAAATTAAGGTGTATAACTAATAATGTGGAAGACTGTACCAAAATACATGAAGACATAAACAGATTTGCAGTGCAGGTGGAAAATGGCAATTAAATTCAATATAGTGAAATGTAAGGTGGTTCATTTGGTAGAAGGAATAAGGAGGCCACTTATTCCTTGGATAGTAAGAAACTAAATGGGGTCGAGAAGCAAAGAGATCTGAGAATATAGATACATAAATTACTTAAAGTAGAAACACAAGTTAATAAGGGCACAAAGAATGTAAACAAAGTACTGAGGTTCATTCCTGGAGGAGCAGAATACACAGGTATGGAAGTAATGTGAAATTTATATAGAACACTGCTTAGACCAAACATGCAGTACTTTATACAGTTCTGTTCTCCATAGTACAAAAAGGATACTGGAGAAAGTGCAGAAAAAATTTAGAAGGATGTTACCAGCATTGAGAGGATGATCTGATAAGAGATGTTTAAAATCATAAAGGATTTAGACGGAGTAACTAAAGAGAAACTATTTCCAGTGGCTGAAGGGTCGATAACGATAGGGCACAGATTTAAGATGAATGGCAAAAGAACCAGACAAGACATGAGAAAATATATTTGGTTAGGATTTGGAATGAACTACCTGATAGGGTGGTGAATACACATTCAACAGTAGCCTTCAAAAGGTAATTGGAGAAATACTTGAATTCCAAGGATATGGGGAAAGATTGGGGGATGGGAACCTATGCAGGGAGACATAGAATGGGGGCAGAAGCAAAAGATAGAAAGAAGAAAAGTAAAAGTGGAGGGCAGAGAAACCCAAGGCAAAAAGCAAAAAGGGCCACATTACAGCAAAATCCTAAAGGGGCAAAGGGTGTTAAAAAGACAAGCCTGAAAGCTCTGTGCCTCAATGCGAGGAGTATTCGGAATAAGGTGGACGAATTAACTGCGCAGATAGCAGTTAACAGAAATGATGTAATTGGCATCACGGAGACATGGCTCCAGGGTGACCAAGGCTGGGAACTCAACATCCAGGAGTATTCAACATTTAGGGGTATTCAACATTTAGGAAGGATAGACAGAAAGGAAAAGGAGGTGGGGTGGCGTTGCTGGTTAAAGAGGAAATTAATGCAATAGTAAGAAAGGACATTAGCCTGGATGTTGTGGAATCTGTATGGGTGGCACTACGGAATACCAAAGGGCAGAAAACGCTCGTGGGAGTTGTGTTCAGACCACCAAACAATAATAATGAGGATGGGGACAGCATCAAACAAGAAATAAGGGGTACGTGCAATAAAGGTACAGCAGTTATCATGGGCAACTTTAATCTACATATTGACTGGGCTAACCAAACTGGTAGCAATGCGATGGTTTTCTCGACCAATATGTCGAGGAACCAACTAGAGGGGTGGCCATCCTACACTGGCTGGTATGTAATGAGAAAGGACGAATTAACAATCTTGTTGTGCGAGGCCCCTTGGGGAAGAGTAACCATAATATGGTAGAATTCTTTATTAAGATGGAGAGTGACACAGTTAATTCAGAGGCTAGGGTCCTGAACATGGGGAAAGGTAACTTCGATGGTATGAGACGTGACTTGGCTAGAATAGACTGGCGAGTGATACTTAAAGGGTTGACAGTGGATAGGCAATGGCAAACATTTAAAGATCACATGGATGAACTTCAACAATTGTACATCCCTGTCTGGAGTAAAAATAAAATGGGGAAGGTAGCTCAATTGGGGCTAACAAGGGAAATTTAGGATAGTGTTAAATCCAAGGAAGATGCATATAAATTGGCCAGAAAAAGCAGCAAACCTGAGGACTTGGGAGAATACAGCAGAGGAGGACAAAGAGATTAATTAGGAGGGGGAAAATAGAGTATGAGAGGAAGCTTGCTGGGAACATGAAAACTGACTGCAAAAGCTTCTATAGATATGTGAAGAGAAAAAGATTAGTGAAGACAAACGTAGGTCCCTTGCAGTCAGATTCAGGTGAATTTATAATGGGGAACAAAGAAATGGCGGACCAGTTAAACAAATACTTTGGTTCTGTTTTCACAAAGGAAGACACAAATAACCTTAAGGAAATACTAGGGGACCGAGGGTCTAGTGAGAAGGAGGAACTGAAAGATATCCTTATAAAGTGGGAAATTGTGTTAGGGAAATTGATGGGATTGAAGGCCGATAAATACCCAGGGCCTGATAGTCTGCATCCCAGAGTACTTAAAGAAGTGGCCATTGAAATAGTGGATCCATTGATGATCATTTTCCAACAGTCTGTCGACTGTGGATAAGTTCCTATGGGGGTAGCTAATGTAACACCACTGCTTAAAAAAGAAGGGAGAGAGAAAACGGGTAATTATAGACCGGTTAGCCTGACTTCAGTAGTGGGGAAAATGTTGGAATCAATTATTAAAGATGAAATAGCAGCGCATTTGGAAAGCAGTGACAGGATCGGTCCAAGTCAGCATGGATTTATGAAAGGGAAATATGCTTGACGAATCTTCTGGAATTTTTTGAGGATGTAACTAGCAGAGTGGACAAGGGAAAACCAGTGGATGTGGTGTATTTGGACTTTCAAAAGGCTTTTGACAAGGTCCCACACAAGAGATTGGTGTGCAAAATCAAAGCACATGGTATTGGGGGTAATGTACTGACGTGGATAGAGAACTGGTTGGCAGACAAGAAGCAGAGAGTCGGGATAAACGGGTCCTTTTCAGAATGGTAGGCAGTGACTAGTGGAGTGCCGCAGGGCTCAGTGCTGGGACCTCAGCTCTTTACAATATATATTAACGATTTGGATGAAGGAATAGTGTGTATTATCTCCAAGTTTGCAGATGACACTAAACTGGGTGGCAGTGTGAGCTGTGTGGAGGACGCTAAGAGGCTGCAGGGTGATTTGAACAGGTAGGTGAGTGGGCAAATGCATGGCAGATGCAGTATAATGTGGATAAATGTGAAGTTATCCATTTTGGGGGCAAAAACACAAAGGCAGAATATTATCTGAATGGCGGCAGATTAGGAAAAGGGGAGGTGCAACGAGACCTGGGTGTCATGGTTCATCAGTCACTGAAAGTGGGCATGCAGGTACAGCAGGCAGTAAAGAAGGAAAATAGTATGTTGGCCTTCATAGCTAGGGGATTTGAATATAGGAGTAGGGAGGTCTTGATGCAGTTGTACAGGGCCTTGGTGAGGCCTCACCTGGAATATTGTGTTCAGTTTTGGTCTGCTAGTCTGAGGAAGGATGTTCTTGCTATTGAGGGAGTGCAGCGAAGGTTCACCAGACTGATTCCCGGGATGGCAGGACTGACATATGAGGAGAGAGTGGATCGACTGGAGTTTAGAAGAATGAGAGGGGATCGCATAGAAACATATAAAATTCTGACGGGACTAGACAGGTTAGATGCAGGAAGAATGTTCCCAATGTTGGGGAAGTCCAGAACAAGGGGTCACAGTCTAAGAATAAGGGGTAAGCCATTTAGGACTGAGATGAGGAGAAACTTCTTCACTTAGAGAGTTGTGGATTTCTCTACCGCAGAGAGTTGTTGATGCCAGTTCATTGGATATATTCAAGAGGGAGTTAGATATGGCCCTTACGACTAAAGGGATCAAGGGATATGGAGAGAAAGCAGGAAAGGGGTACTGAGGTGAATGATCAGCCATGATCTTATTGAATGGTGGTGCAGGCTCAATTTGCAAAGGACACATTTATTTGTACTGTAAAAATGGCTGCCCCTTGTCTCTGATTGGTCCCCTTGGAAGTTAAGTTACACCCTGAAGTTTCTCTGGAATGTGTAACTGGAACTGCCCAACCCAAGTTCTCACTGACTTCACAAATTGCAACTTGATCCACTTTGACTTCTAGAAACCACAGAGGATAGATCTCCCCTGAAGCCACAAAGTGCCAGCCGAAGTCCCTTACCCCAGCGCCATGGCGTCCCTCCCCCACCCAGCCAAAGTCCCTTGCCCCCCAGCGCAAGTACTGCCTCCTCCAGCTGAAGTCCCTTACACCAGTGCAAGTGCTGCCTCCCCCAGCCGATGTCCCTCGCCCCCAACGCAAGTGCTGTCTCCCCCAGCGAAGCTCCCGTACCCGAACGCAAGTGCATCTCTCCCCAAACCAAAGTCCCTTGCCCCCCGGCGCAAGTGCTGGCTCCCCCAGCCCAAGTGCATGACCCGCTCCCCCCGCCATAGATGGGGCATTGTGTGCGGATTGTTAACAGGTTTATTGAGTATGGTGAATCGTGACAGTGTTGTGATTTCTGGATTGGAAGAACTTCTCTCCCCTTCGATCCCCCACTACCTCTCTCTCTTTCCTTCCCTCCCCCATACCCCCGCCCCTGTGTCTCTGTCCCTCTCTCTCCCCCTCCTCCCGTGTCTCTCTCTCCGCCCTCCACCCCGCTGTGTGTCTCTCTCTCTCCCCCGCCACCTCACCAAGCTCTCTCCTCATCATCCCACCAAGTTCTCTCCTCCCCATCCCACCAAGCACTCTCCTCCCCCGCCCACCAAGCTCTCTTTCTCTCCCGCCCTGCCCCCTGCTAGCTCTCACTCCCTCAGTTTCTCTCTCCTCCATGCTCCCTCTCCCCACAGGCTCTCTCATCCCACCCCACCCCCCCGCCAGGCGCTCTCTCTTCCCCCCCCCACCCCACCCACCACCAGGCTCTCTCTCTTCCCCAACTCCCCATCCGCCCCCCCCCCCCCTCAGGCTCGCTCTCTTTCCCCCCCCTCACACCCACCCCCAGGCTCTCTCTCTTTCCCCCCCCCCACACCCACCCACAGGCTCTCTATCTCCCCCCCCCCACCACCCCCAAGCTCTCTCTTTCCTCCCACCCCCAATGTCTCTCTCTCTCTCTCTCTCTCTTCCCCCAATGTCTCTCTCTCTCTCTCTCTCTCTCTCTCTCTCCTCCCCCGAATCTCTCTCTCTCCCCTCCCACCAAGCTCTTTCCTCCCCAACCCCCCCCCACCCCCAAGCTCTCTTTCTTTTCCTCCCACCCCCCCAAGCTCTCTCCGCCCGCTCCCCCCTCCACTTCCAAAGCGCTCTCACTCCCCCAGTCTCTCTCCCCTCCCGCCCCCCCCACCCCTACCCACCAGGCTCTCTCTGCACCCACCCCCCCACCCCTTCCGGCTCTTTCCCTGCCCCCCCCCTCCCTCCCCAGGCCATCTCTCTTTCCCCCGCTGCCACACGCCCCCACAAGCTCTCCATCTCCCCGGCCCCCCCGCAAGCTCTCTCTATCTCTCCCCCACCCTCCACACACAAGCTCTCTATCTCCCCCCCCCAGAAGCTCTCTATATCTCCCTGCCCCTCACACAAGCTCTATCTTCCCCACCCACAAGCTCTCTCTATCTCCCCCCGCCCCCACAAGGTCTCTCTATCTTCTCCACCCCACACCAAGCTCTCTCTACCTCTGGATCGCTTCCGTTTTGAACGCAGTAGGTCTGATCCCGTCTGCTGCTACCCTCCTCCCCAGGAATTCTACCTCTGGAGCTAAGAAGACGCACTTCGCCTTTTTCAGTCGCAGCCCTACCCGGTCCAGTCTGCGTAGCACCTCCTCCAGGTTGTGAAGGTATTCTTCAGTATCGCGACCCGTGATGAGGATGTCATCTAGAAAAACTACCGTCTTGAAATCGACTTGAGGAGGCTTTCTATATTTCACTGAAAGATCGCGGCGGCCGAACGAATCCCGAACGGACATCTGTTATACTCAAACAACTCCTTGTGTGTCGTGATGGTGGTCAACTTCTTCGACTCACTCGCCAGCTCCTGAGTCATGTAAACTGAGGTCAGGTCCAATTTTGAAAAATGTTTTCCACCGGATAGCGTTGCAAAGAGGTCCTCCGCTCTCGGTAGTGACACCTGATTGATGGTGGTCTTGTAATCGTCACATATCCTGACCGACCCATCTGCCTTGAGCACTGGCACGATCGAGCTCGCCCAGTCACTGAATTCGACTGGCGAGATGATGCCTTCCCTCAGCAGGCGGTCCAATTCGCATTCTATCTTTTCCCACATCACGTACGGCACTGCTCTGGCCTTGTGGTGTACTGGCCTGGCGTCCGGGTTTATGTGAATATACCTTTGGCCCCAAGAAAGTGCCGATGCCGGGTTGAAATAGTGAGTCAAATTTGTCCAGGACCTGTGAGCATGATACTCGCTCCACAGAAGAAATTGCATTGACATCGCCCCATTTCCAGTTCATGACAGCAAGCCAACTCCTCCCCAGTAGTGCGGGACCGTCCCCCAGGACAATCCAGAGTGGCAACCTGTTCTCCGAGTCTTTGTGGGTCACGACTACTGTGGCGCTGCCTAGCACCAGAATGATCTCCTTTGTATACGTCCGTAGCTGTGCATCAATCGGCAATAATTTTGGTATCCTGGACTTGGACACCCACAACCTTTCGAACTATTTGATGCTCATCAGGGACTGGCTGGCCTCCATGTCTAGCTCCAATGATACTGGGATGCCATTGAGGAGCACTTTCATCATTATCGGTGGCGTCCTGGTATATGAACTGTATATGTGCTCCACATGAACTCGCTGAACTTCAGCTTCTAGCGATTTCCCCCAGTATTTATTTGGCCTCGTAGGGTTTACATCGGGCCCATCCTCCTCATACATCAACCTGGCTGCAGGCTTCCTGCACATACGCACCAAGTGACCACTGATGTTGCAGTTTCTGCAGGTGTATTGCTGATACCTGCAAGCTCTGGCTGGGTGTTTGCCTCCACACTTACAGCATGAGCTAGAGGCCCCGTTGTTGGAAACAAAAGGTCCATTACCAGTCGATCGTCACTGACGGTCTCTGTAACTGTCCTTAAGCGCACCATTAACCGATGCTGATGGCCCCATTACTGGCTGCATTGTCCATTGCGATGGCATGAATTGCCGTTCAGCTAGCCATTACCTCTGTTGAATTCCCCCTTTGGGTTCGACTGCATGCTGAGGCATGTCCGATTACCCTTGTCTGCCTAGAGAACTGTGTGCCGCGTTAACAATGTTGACTCCCTGGTCGTTTGCCGCATTTGAGCCAAGATTTTTGTCATGCATCATTCTGGTCTCTTCCTCCCCCGAGATAAATGTCTGGGCTATCAGAGCCGCCACTTCCAAGGTCAAGTCTTTCGTCTCAATCAGTTTCCTGAAAACCTCAACATGCCCGATGCCCTCAATAAAAAAGTCTCACAGCATCTCCGCTCTGCATGCATCTGGGAACTTACATAGGCTCGCCAGTCGCCGGAGATCTGCCACGAAGTCTGGAGCGTTTTGCCCTTCTCGCCGCCGGTGCGTGTAAAACCGGTGTCTCGCATGCTCCTCGCTGGTTTAAGGTGTTCCCCGATCAACTTAATGAGCTCTTCAAACGTCTTGTCCGCCGGCTTCTCTGGCGCTAGAAGGTCCTTCATCAGGGAGTACGTTCTGGATCCACAAACCGTCAGGAGACGAGCCCTGCGTTTGTCGGCCGAATCCTGTCCCAACCATTCCTTGGTGATGAAACTTTGTTGTAGTCTATCAATAAAGTCGTCCCAATCATCACCAACACAGTACCTCTCTTCTGTGCTGCTAGTGGCCATGCTCGAGTGGTTTAAATCCCAGTTTACTCGTCGCCAATGATAAGTCCTTACTATACAGTATAAATGCACACGAGGCCCATACTTGAGAGAAGGCCACTCTGTGACCAGTTACCTTTATTACCAAGACCTCAAGTGATGAAGGTGGGTAGAGCTTCCCCTTTTAGACCTGAAAGTCCAGGTTAGGAGTGTCTCCCACAAGTTCGCCCCCTGTGGTCAATATTCTCAAGGTGTACAACTTAGGTCAGCTTATACATGGGTTACAATGATAGTTGAATACATGACACTCTCCTTGGAAAGCAGTGACAGGATTAGTCCAAGTCAGCATGGATTTATGAAAGAGAAATCATGCTTGACAAATCTTCTAGAATTTTTTGAAGATGTAACTGGTAGAGTGGACAAGGGAGAACCAGTGAATGTGGTGTAATTGGACTTTCAAAAGGCTTTTGACAAGGTCCCACACAAGAGATTGGTGTGCAAAATCAAAGCACATGGTATTGGGGGTAATGTACTGACGTGGATAGAGAACTGGTTGGCAGACAGGAAGCAGAGAGTCGGGATAAACGGGTCCTTTTCAGAATGGCAGGCAGTGACTAGTGGGGCTCAGTGCTGGGACCCCAGCTATTTACAATATACATTAATGATTTAGATGAAGGAATTGAGTGTAATATCTCCAAGTTTGCAGATGCCACTAAGGTGGGTGGCAGTGTGAGCTGTGAGGAGGACACTAAGAGGCTGCAGGGTGACTTGAACAGGTTAGGTGAGCAGGCAAACGCATGGCAGGTGTAGTATAATGCATATAAAATGTGAGGTTATCCACTTTGGTGGCAAAAACACAAAGGCAGAAAATTATCTGAATGGCGGCAGACTAAGAAAAGGGGAGGAGCGACAAGACCTGGGTGTCATGGTACATCAGTCATTGAAAGTTTACATGCAGGTACAGCAGGCAGTGAAGGCGGCAAATGGTATGTTGGCCTTCATAGCTGGGGGATTTGAGTATAGGAGCAGGAGGTCTTACTGCAGTTGTACAGGGCCTTAGTGAGGCCTCACCTGGAATATTGTGTTCAGTTTTGGTCTCCTAATCTGAGAAGGACGTTCTTGCTATTGAGGGAGTGCAGCGAAGGTTCACCAGACTGATTCCCGGGATGGCAGGACTGACATATGAGGAGAGACTGGATCGACTTAGAAACATAGAAAATAGGTGCAGTAGGCCATTCGGCCCTTCTAGCCTGCACCGCCATTCAATGAGTTCATGGCTGAACATGCAACTTCAGTACCCCATTCCTGCTTTCTCACCATACCCCTTGATTCCCCTAGTAGTAAGGACTTCATCTAACTCCTTTTTGAATATATTTAGTGAATTGGCCCCAACAACTTTCTGTGGTAGAGAATTCCACAGGTTCACCACTCTCTGGGTGAAGAAATTCCTCCTCATCTCAGTCCTAAATGGCTTCCCCCTTATCCTCAGACTGTGTCCCCTGGTTCTGGACTTCCCCAACATTGGGAACATTCTTCCTGCATCTAACCTGTCTAACCCCGTCAGAATTTTAAACGTTTCTATGAGGTCCCCTCTCATTCTTCTGAAATCCAGTGAATACAAGCCCAGTTGATCCAGTCTTTCTTGATAGGTCAGTCCCGCCATCCCGGGAATCAGTCTGGTGAACCTTCGCTGCACTCCCTCAATAGCAAGAATGTCCTTCTTCAGGTTAGGAGACCAAAACTGTACACAATACTCCAGGTGTGGCCTCACCAAGGCCCTGTACAATTGTAGCAACAGCTCCCTGCCCCTGTACTCAAATCCCCTCGCTATGAAGGCCAACATGCCATTTGCTTTCTTAACAGCCTGCTGTACCTGCATGCCAACCTTCAATGACTGATGTACCATGACACCCAGGTCTCTTTGCACCTCCCCTTTTCCTAATCTGTCACCATTCAGATAATAGTCTGTCTCTCTGTTTTTACCACCAAAGTGGATAACCTCACATTTATCCACATTATACTTCATCTGCCATGCATTTGCCCACTCACCTAACCCATCCAAGTCGCTCTGCAGCCTCATAGCATCCTCCTCGCAGCTCACACTGCCACCCAACTTAGTGTCATCCGCAAATTTGGAGATACTACATTTAATCCCCTCGTCTAAATCATTAATGTACAGTGTAAACAGCTGGGGCCCCAGCACAGAACCTTGCGGTACCCCACTAGTCACTGCCTGCCATTCTGAAAAGTCCCCATTTACTCCTACTCTTTGCTTCCTGTCTGACAACCAATTCTCAATCCATGTCAGCACACTACCCCCAATCCCATGTGCTTTAACTTTGCACATTAATCTCTTGTGTGGGACCTTGTCGAAAGCCTTCTGAAAGTCCAAATATACCACATCAACTGGTTCTCCCTTGTCCACTCTACTGGAAACATTCTCAAAAAATTCCAGAAGATTTGTCAAGCATGATTTCCCTTTCACAAATCCATGCTGACTTGGACCTATCATATTACCTCTTTCCAAATGCACTGCTATGACATCCTTAATAATTGATTCCATCATTTTACCCACTACCGATGTCAGGCTGACCGGTCTATAATTCCCTGTTTTCTCCCTCCCTCCTTTTTTAAAAAGTGGGGTTACATTGGCTACCCTCCACTCCATAGGAACTGATCCAGAGTCAATGGAATGTTGGAAAATGACTGTCAATGCATCCACTATTTCCAAGGCCACCTCCTTAAGTACTCTGGGATGCAGTCCATCAGGCCCTGGGGATTTATCGGCCTTCAATCCCATCAATTTCCCCAACACAATTTCCCGACTAATAAGGATTTCCCTCAGTTCCTCCTCCTTACTAGACCCTCCAACCCCTTTTATATCCGGAAGGTTGTTTGTGTCCTCCTCAGTGAATACCGAACCAAAGTACTTGTTCAATTGGTCCGCCATTTCTTTGTTCCCCGTTATGACTTCCCCTGATTCTGACTGCAGGGGACCTACGTTTGTCTTTACTAACCTTTTTCTCTTTACATATCTATAGAAACTTTTGCAATCCGTCTTAATGTTCCCTGCAAGCTTCTTCTCGTACTCCATTTTCCCTGCCCTAATCAAACCCTTTGTCCTCCTCTGCTGAGTTCTAAATTTCTCCCAGTCCCCGGGTTCGCTGCTATTTCTGGCCAATTTGTATGCCACTTCCTTGGCTTTAATGCTATCCCTGATTTCCCTTGATAGCCACGGTTGAGCCACCTTCCCTTTTTTATTTTTACGCCAGACAGGAATGTACAATTGTTGTAGTTCATCCATGCGGTCTCTAAATGTCTGCCATTGCCCATCCACAGTCAACCCCTTCAGTATCATTCGCCAATCTATCCTAGCCAATTCACGCCTCATACCTTCAAAGTTACCCTTCTTTAAGTTCTGGACCATGGTCTCTGAATTAACTGTTTCATTCTCCATCCTAATGCAGAATTCCACCATATTATGGTCACTCTTCCCCAAGGGGCCTCGCACAACGAGATTGCTAATTAATCCTCTCTCATTACACAACACCCAGTCTAAGATGGCCTCCCCCCTAGTTGGTTCCTCGACATATTGGTCTAAAAAGCCATCCCTTATGCACTCCAGGAAATCCTCCTCCACCGTATTGCTTCCAGTTTGGTTAACCCAATCTATGTGCATATTAAAGTCACCCATTATAACTGCTGCACCTTTATTGCACGCACCCCTAATTTCATGTTTGATGCCCTCCCCAACCTGTATTCACTGGAGTTTAGAAGAATGAGAGGGGTTCTCATAGAAGCATATAAAATTCTGATGGGACTGGACAGGTTAGATGCAGGAAGAATGTTCCCGATGTTGGGGAAGTTTAGAACCAGGGGACATAGTCTAAGGATAAGGGGTAAGCCATTTAGGACTGAGATGAGGAGAAACTTCTTCACTCAGAGAGTTGTTAACCTGTGGAATGCACTACCAGAGAGAGTTGTTGATGCCAGTTCATTGGATATATTCGAGAGAGAGTTAGATATGGCCCTTACGGCTAAAGGGATCAACGAGTATGGAGAGAAAGCAGGAAAGGGGTACTGAGGTGAACGATCAGCCATGATCTTATTGAATGGTGTTGCAAGCTCGAAGGGCTGAATGGCCTACTCCTGCACCTATTTTCTGTGTTTCTATGTTTCCCCTCCCCGAACCCCAAAGCGCTCTCACTCCCCCAGTCTCTCTCACCTCCAGGCTCCCTCTCCCCCCTGCCCTCCGCCCCTCCCCAGGCCATCTCCCTTCCCCCCTTCCCCGATCCCCACCGCCTCTCCATCTCCCCCCGCCACAAGCTCTCTATCTCCCCCCCACCAGCAAAGCGCACTCGATTTCCCACCCAAAGCGCTCTATCTCCCCCACCACAAGTCTCTCTATCTCCCCCCACAACACTCTCTGTATCTCCCCCCCGCCCCACTTTCTATCTCCTTCCCTACCCCCCCACCCCAAGCTCTCTCTATCTCCTTCCCCACCCCAAGCTCTCTCTATCTCCTTCCTCTCCCAAGCTATCTCCTTCACCCCCTCCACCCCAAGCTCTCTCTATCTCCTTCCTCTCCTAAGCTCTCTCTATCTCCTTCCTCCCTCAAGCTCTCTATCTCCCCCGCCCCCACAAGCTCTCCCTATCTCCCCCCCCCACAAGCTCTCTCTATCTCCCACCCCCGACAAGCTCTCCCTATCTCCCCCCCCGCACAAGCTCTCTCTATCTCCCCCCCCCACAAGCTCTCCCTATCGCCCCACCCCACAAGCTCTCTCTATCTCCCCCCACTCCCAAGCTCTTGCTATCTCCCCCCACCCGCAAGCTCTCCCTATCTCCCCCCACCCCCAAGCTCTCTCTATCTCCCCCACCCCCAAAGCTCTCTCTATCTCCCCACCCCCAAAGCTCTCTCTATCTCCCCACCCCCGCCAAAGCTCTCTCTATCTCCCCCCCCCCCACAAGCTCTCTCTATCTCCCCCCCACAAGCTCTCTCTATTTCCCCCCCCCCCGCTGCAAGCTCTCTCTATCCCGCCCCTCCCGCAAGCTCTCTCTATCTCCCCCGCCCCGCAAGCTCTCTCTGTCTCCCATCCCCCGGCCACGCCAAGCTCTCTCTATCTCCCTCCCCAAGCTCGATCGCACCCCCAAGTTCTCTTTAACTCGCCCATACCCTCGCAAGCTGTCTGATTAAACCCCCAAGGTGTCTCTGTCTCTACCCCCCTCCCCCGCCCCACACAAGGTCTCTATCTCACCCCCGCCCGCCACAAGCTCTCTACCACCCCCCCCATCCCCGACAACTCTCTCACATCCACCACGCCCCCCACACTGTCTCTATCTCCGCCCCCCCGAGTTCTCTCTATCTCACCCCCACGCCACTTTCTCTATCTCACCTCCCCCCCACTCCATCTCACCCCGCCCCCCACACACACTTTCTGTCTATCTCCCCGCCTCCCGCAGCTCTCTCTACCTCCCCAAGCTCTCTCTACCTCCCCCGCAAGCTCTCTCTATCTCCCCCCCCACAAGCTCTCTATCCCCCCCCCCACAAACTCTCTCTATCTCCCCCCAAGCTTTCTCTATCTCGCCCCCACAAGGTTTCTCTATCTCGCCCCACGCCCACAAGCTCTCTCTATCTCCACCCCCCCCCCCCCCCAAGCTCTCTCTGTCTCTCCCACCCCACCTCAAGCTCTCTCTTTCTCTATCTCTATCTCCCCCGCCCTCGCAAGCTTTCTATATCTCCCTCCCAAAGCTCTATCTCCCCCCCCAAGCTCTCTCTACCCACCACCACCACCCCCCACAAGCTCTCTCGACCCACTCTCCTCCACCCACCTATGCCTCAACGCGAGGAGTATTCGTAATAAGGTGGACAAATTAATTGGGATTACGGAGACATAGCTCCAGGGTGACCAAGGCTGGGAACTCAACATCCAGGGGTATTCAACATTCAGGAAGGATAGACAGAAAGGAAAAGGATGTGGGGTAGCGATGCTGGTTAAAGAGGAAATTATCGCAATAGTAAGGAAGGACATTAGCTTGGATGATGTGGAATCGGTATGGGTGGAGCTGCGGAATACCAAAGGGCAGAAAACGCAAGTGGGAGTTATGTACAGACCACCAAATAGTAGTAGTGAGGTTGGGGACAGCATCAAACAGGAAATTAGGGATGCGTGCAATAAAGGTACAGCAGTTATCATGGGCGACTTTAATCTACATATAGATTGGGCTAACCAAACTGGTAGCAATACAGTGGAGGAGGATTTCCTGGAGTGTAGTAGTGATAGTTTTCTAGACCAATACGTCGAGGAACCAACTAGAGGGCTGGCCATCCTAGACTGGGTGATGTGTAATGAGAAAGGACTAATTAGCAATCTTGTTGTGCGAGGCCCCTTGGGGAAGAGTGACCATAATATGGTAGAATTCTTTATTAAGATGGAGAGTGACACAGTTAATTCGGAAACTCGGGTCCTGAACTTAAGGAAAGGTAACTTCGATGGTATGAGTTAGCTAGAATAGACTGGCAAATGATTCTTAAAAGGTTGGCAGTGGATAGGCAATGGCAAACATTTAAAGATCACATGGATGAACTTCAACAATTGTACATCCCTGTCTGGAGTAAAAATAAAATGGGGAAGGTGGCTCAACCGTGGCTAACAAGCGAAATTAGGGATAGTGTTAAATCCAAGGATGAAGCATAGAAATTGGCCAGAAAAAGCAGCAAACCTGAGGACTGGGAGAAATTTAGAATTCAGCAGAGGAGGACAAAGGGTGTAATTAGGAGGGTGAAAATAGAGTATGAGAGGAAGCTTGCTGGCACCATAAAAACTGACTGCAAAAGCTTCTATAGATATGTGAAGAGAAAAAGATTAGTGAAGACAAATGCAGGTCCCTTGCAATCAGAATCAGGCGAATTTATAATGGGGAACAAAGAAATGGCAGACCAATTGAACAAATACTTTGGTTCTGTCTTCACGAAGGAAGACACAAATAACCTTCCGGAAATACTAGGGGACCGAGTGTCTAGCGAAAAGGAGGAACTGAAGGAAATCCTTATTAGTCAGGAAATTGTGTTAGGGAAATTGATGGGATTGAAGGCCGATAAATCCCCAGGGCCTGATAGTCTGCATCCCAGAGTACTTAAGGAAGTGGCCCTAGAAATAGTGGATGCATTGGTGATCATTTTCCAACAGTCTATCGACTCTGGCTCAGTTCCTATGGACTGTTGGGTAGCTAATGTAACACCACTTTTTAAAAAAAGGGAGTGAAAACGGGTAATTATAGACCGGTTAGCCTGACATCAGTAGTGGGGAAAATGTTGGAATCAATTATTAATGATGAAATAGCAGCGCATTTGGAAAGCAGTGACAGGATCGATCCAAGTCAGCATAGATTTATGAAGGGGAAATCATGCTTGACAAATCTTTTGGAATTTTTTGAGGATGCAACTAGTAGAGTGGACAAGGGAGAACCAGTGGATGTGGTGTATTTGGACTTTCAAAAGGCTTTTGACAAGGTCCCACTCGAGAGATTAGTGTGCAAAATTAAAGCACGTGGTATTGAGGGTAATGTATTGATGTGGATAGAGAACAGGTTGGCAGACAGGAAGCAGAGAATAGGGATAAACGGGTCCTTCTCAGAATGGCAGGCAGTGACTAGTGGGGTGCCGCAGGGCTCAGTGCTGGGGCCCCAGCTATTTACAATATATATTAACGATTTGGATGAAGGAATTGAGTGTAATATTTCCAAGTTTGCAGATGACACTAAGCTGGGTGGCGGTGTGAGGAGGATGCTAAGAGCCTGCAGGGTGACTTGGACAGGTTAGGTGAATGGGCAAATGCATGGCAGATGCAGTATAATGTGGATAAATATGAGGTTATCCACTTTGGTGGCAAAAACATGAAGGCAGAATATTATCTGAATGGCAGATTAGGAAAAGGGGAGGTGCAACGAGACCTGGGTGTCCTGTTACATCAGTCATTGAAAGTTGGCATGCAGGTACAGCAGGCGGTGAAGGCGGCAAATGGTATGTTGGCCTTCATAGCCAATTTGAATATAGGAGCAGGAGGTCTTACTGCAGTTGCCTTGGTGAGGCCTCACCTGGAATAGTGTGTTCAGTTTTGGTCTCCTAATCTGAGGAAGGACGTTCTTGCTATTGAGGTAGTGCAGCGAAGGTTCACCAGACTGATTGCTGGGATGGCAGGACTGACATATGAGGAGAGACTGGATCAACTGAGCCTGTATTCACTGGCGTTTAGAAGAATGAGAGGGGATCTCGTAGAAACATATAAAATTCTGACGGGACTGGACAGGTTAGATGCAGGAAGAATGTTCCCGATGTTGGGGAAGTCCAGAACCAGGGGTCACAGTCTAAGGACTTACCCTTAATGGCAAGCCATTTAGGACCAAGATGAAGAGAAACTTCTTCACTTAAGAGAGCCTGTGGAATTCTCTACTGCAGAGTGTTGTTGATGCCAGTTCATTGGATATATTCAAGAGGGAGTTAGATATGGCCCTGACGGCTAAAGGGATCAAGGGGTATGAAGAGAAAGCAGCAAAGGAGTACTGAGGTGAATGATCAGCCATGATCTTATTGAATGGTGGTGCAGGTTCAATTTGCAAAGGACACGTTTATTTGTACTGTAAAAATGGCCGGCCCTTGTCTCTGATTGGTCCCCTTGGAAGATAAGTCACACCCTGAACTTTCTCTGGAATGTGTAACTGGACCTGCCCAGCCCAAGTTCTCACTGACTTCACAAATTGTAACTCGATCCACTTTGACTTCTCGAAGCCACAGAGGATAGATCTCCCCAGAAGCCACAAAGTGCCAGCTGAAGTCCCTTACCCCAGCGCCAGTGCATCCCTCCCCCCCCAGCCAAAGTCCCTTGCTCCCCAGCGCAAGTACTGCCTCCCCCAGCTGAAGTCCCTTACATCAGTGCAAGTGCTGCCTCCCCCAGCCAGAGTCCCTTGCCCCCAACGCAAGGGGTACTGAGGTGCATGATCAGCCATGACCTAATTGAATTGTGGTGCAGTCTCAAAGGGCCTAACGACCTACTCCTGCAGCTATCTTCTTTGTTTCTATGTTTCTATCCCCCCCCCCACCCGCTCCCCAGTCCCTCTCCCCCTCTTCCAACTGTAGCAGCTCAGCAGCTTGCGGCTCATCGCTCTCTCCCTCCTCCTCGCTTCTCTGCCTGTGTCTCTCTCTCTCTCTAACATTAGACAGATACTTTGCCATTTTGTTTTAGTTTAGATCAACAAACTGGTAGCATTAGAGAATGAATTCTACTTCCATTTGTAAGTCTTCATTTAGAAACTGGCTTCCTTAGTTTTTGGCAATGATAGGTGACAAATAATTGCTAGGGTCGGTGACAAAAACGCTTGGTACGCAAGATAAAGAGTAATACAATGATGGTGTCTATTCATCGCATCAAAACAAAAGCCCTTTTGAACGTCCTAAGTTTTCATCTCTACTATTCAGGTATCACACTGCCTGAATAAGTTCCTTCTAACTTTCCTTCCACCAGTTTTAACCCAAGTTACTTTTAAGTACTTCGGATTAATCTTAGTTATGGCATTTAATATCGGACACTTCTTTAAAAAAAATCCCTTCACTCGCATCTCCTTTCAAGAGCCCCAGTTTCTCTTTAACCTTGACACCAAATATCCTAAACATAGAAACATAGGGCCCAAGTTTCCACATGATTTGCGCCTGATTTTTAGGAGCAACTGGTGGAGAACGGACTATCTTAGAAATCGCAATTCTCCACATTTTTTTTTCTGCAGTTCTAGTCAGGTAGAACAGTTCTACTTTAGAACAGAATTTTTTCTTTAAAATGGGGCGTGTCCAGCCACTGACACCTGATTTCAAAGTTTCCACAGTGAAAACATACTCCAAACTAACTTAGAATGGAGCAAGTGAAGATTTTTGTAGAACTGAAAAAACCTGTTCTACACATTAAAAAATCAGGCGCAGGTTACAAATTAGGCATCCAGAACGAGGGGGAAGGGAAGTCATTAATTTCTACAATCAATCCTTATTTATACTTCTACAAATATTATACAAATAAATCCAACCTGAATAAACATTTATAAGCAAAGAAAAGATTAAATAAACCATCTTCCTACCTGTGTGAAAGTGCTTCAGGCACAGAGAATGCTGCAGTCAGCCTTAGGCGCCTGTTCTTCCCGTGGGGGGGGAGGGGAGGAGGCGCCCGTTCTTTCCCGCGGGGGGGGGGGGGGGGGGGGGGGAAGGATGCGCCCGTTCTTCCCGCGGGGGGGGAGGAGGCGCCCGTTCTTCCCGCGGGGGGGGGGAGGAGGCGCCTGTTCTTCCCGCGGGGGGGGGGGGGAAAGGAGGAAAGCGCCCGTTCTTCACGCGGGGGGGGGGGGGGGGGAGGGGGCGCCCGTTCTTCCCGCGGGGGGGGGGGGGGGGGGGGGGGGTGGGGGCGCCCGTTCTTCATGCGGGGGGGGGAAGCGCCCATTCTTCCTGTGGGGGGGGGGGAGAGGGGCGCCCCTGTTTCTCCGCGCGGGGGGGGGGGGGGGGGGGGGTGGGGGAGGAGGCGCCCGTTCTTCCCACGTGGAGGGGAAGGAGGCACCTGTTCTTCCCGCGCGGGGGGGGGGGAGGAGACAGTGAGAAGGCTGCAAGTGCTGATGGCAATGTGCTTTTATTAAAAAAATTTCAAAAATTAAACAGCGACAAAGAACTACAAAAATGGCCGAGTGCCAATGTTTCCTTCACACTGCGCGTGCGCGAACGCTCCAACACGCACGCGCAGCGTTGCCGGCAGGAAAAAAACTAATTTAATTAGTACCCGCCCCCTCCCACTTACAAAATCAGCGCGAGTGTAGACTCCGCCCCCCTGGGCGCCGTGCCAAACAGACAAGGAGCTGCAGAACGCTCCAGAATTGCGAGTTTTTTTCCGGCGCCGTTTTAGGCGCGAAGAATGGGCGCCCAGCTCGGAGGGGCACCGTTTTTTATCGTGTGGAAACTTGGGCCCATGAAACAAAGAAAATAGGTGCAGGAGTAGGCCATTCGGTTCTTCGAGCCTGCACAGCCATTCAATGAGATCATAGCTGATCATTCCTTCAGTACTCCTTTCCTGCTTTCTCTCCATACCCCTTGATCCCCTTAACCATAAGGGCCATATCTAACTCCCTCTTGAATATATCCAACGAACTGGCATCAACAACTCTCTGCGGTAGGGAATTCCACAGGTTAACAACTCTCTGAGTGAAGAAGTTTCTCCTCATCTCAGTCCTAAATGGCCTACCCCTTATCCTAAGAATATGTCCCCTGGTTCTGGACTTCCCCAACATCGGGAACATACTTCCCGCATCTAACCTGTCCAGTCCCATCAGAATCTTATGTTTCTATGAGATCCCCTCTCATCCTTTTAAACTCCACTGAATAAAGGCCCAGTTGATCCAGTCCCTCATCATGACAGTCCAGCCATCCCTGGAATCAGTCTGGTGAACCTTCGCTGCACTCCCTCAATAGCAAGAACGTCCTTCCTCAGACTAGGAGACCAAAACTGAACACAATATTCCAGGTGAGACCTCACCAAGGCCCTGTACAACTGCATCAAGACCTCCCTACTCCTATATTCAAATCCCCTAGCTATGAAGGCCAACATACCATTTGCCTTCTTTACTGCCTGCTGTACCTGCATGCCCACTTTCAGTGACTGATGAACCATGACACCCAGGTCTCGTTGCACCTCCCCTTTTCCTAATCTGCCGCCATTCAGATAATATTCTGCCTTCGTGTTTTTGTCCCCAAAATGGATAACTTCACATTTATCCACATTGACTGCATCTGCCATGCATTTGCCCACTCACCTAACCTGTCCAAGTCACCCTGCAGCCTCTTAGTGTCCTCCTCACAGCTCACACTGCCACCCAGTTTAGTGTCATCTGCAAACTTGGAGATAATACACACTATTCCTTCATCCAAATCGTTAATATATATTGTAAAGAGCTGGGGTCCCAGCACTGAGCCCTACGGCACTCCACTAGTCACTGCCTACCATTCTGAAAAGGACCCGTTTATCCCGACTCTCTGCTTCCTGTCTGCCAACCAGTTCTCTATCCACATCAGTACATAACCCCCAATACCATGCGCTTTGATTTTGCACACCAATCTCTTGTGTGGGACCTTGTCAAAAGCCTTTTGAAAGTCCAAATACACCATATCCACTGGTTCTCCCTTGTCCACTCTACTAGTTACATCCTCAAAAAATTCCAGAAGATTCGTCAAGCATGATTTCCCTTTCATAAATCCACGCTGACTTGGTCCGTTCCTGTCACTGCTTTCCAAATGTGCTGTTATTTCATCCTTAATGATTGATTCCAACATTTTCCCCACTACTGACGTCAGGCTAACCGGTCTATAATTACCAGTTTTCTCTCTCCCTCCTTTTTTAAAAAGTGGTGTTACATTAGCTACCCTCCAGTCCATAGGAACTGATCCAGAGTCGATAGATTGTTGGAAAATGATCACCAATGCATCCACTATTTCTAGGGCCACTTCCTTAAGTACTCTGGGATGCAGACTATCAGGCCCCGGGGATTTATCGGCCTTTAATCCCATCAATTTCCCTAACTCAATTTCCCGCCTAATAAGGATATCCTTCAGTTCCTCCTTCTCACTAGACCCACTGCTTCTGTGGGTCCTTTGTCAAAACTGGAAGAGGCAATGCTTCTCATACAAATGTAGCTGTCTCTTCAGATTATCTGGATTTAAGATTGGGACAGGGTGTGAAGTCCCTCAATCTTCAGTGTCCATCTGCATCATTGAGGAATCTACTGGCGTATACAGAATAGCTAAAGACAGCATCAAGAAATAGCTCCAGCCAATACTGTTCAGCGGTCTGGGGACTTATTATGGATGAATGAGTTAATGTCAAACAATACTGAGCTAACTCTTCACGCCTTGGATGTGGAAGCATGCCTCCTGCCACCCGGATGGAAACTTTCTTAACTTTGGCAAGGGCAGATAAAGTGGCGCCTGAGGTTCCGCTGTGCTGAGCTTATTGTGGAACCTATTGGTGATGCAATTCCAACACATGTAAATGAGGACTCCTAAATACTCTTTCTTTCTTTTTATCTTTTCCTGCAAAATCTGGGACATCCTCTTAAACCTATCCTGGCAAGTGCAAACTGGAAAGAAAACTATGCTGATGGATCACAAAGAGGTGCCATGCTTCCAAGAGAAGCATCTATTACACTGGTCATGACCATTATTTAGGCAATTTCCCTTTTCTATGGTCTCCTAGAAATAGGCATTATCTCTAAAATGGAGAAAGGAAGCAGTTAACCTGTTCAGAATTCTTATCAATGATGCTTGGGAACAAAATTATAGGAGCTATGCAAGACCTTGTGTTAAGCACTTGTTTTTTGCATGCCATGAATTACATCAATAACACATGGCAAATCACAACTTACAAATCTATGCATGTTCTAGCACTCCATGGCATATAACATAGGTTCCAATGTACTGCATTACCTGTTAAAGTTGCGGATTAACTTATCAAAGACATGACAGATCATAAAAAACAAAAACTTACAAAGCTTGGTCTACGAAGGAAGTTTGTGGATAGGCTTGCATTGGTATATTGGCCAGCCCATTGGGAGAGTTGACCAAGGACATGGGTTGTACTCCTATGACTCCTGGGCCATCTATACAGTAAAGTAAAATCAATGTTTCAATACAGTATTTGGGATTAAACAAAATATAACACATGGATTCTATAGAACGCCAAGTATTAGTTAAAATAAATTAGTCACATAGTTTTAAAAAAAAACTATATCAGCTAAGCTACTCTTTGAACAGTGTAGATGAGCAGAGAGACCTTGTTGTCTATAAACACAAATCCTTAAAAGTGACAGGGCAAAGGTTAAAAACATATGTGTTACTTGGGTTTATTAACAGAGGCATACAATATAAAAGCAAAGAGTTCATGCTAGAACTTTATAAATCAATGGCTCGGCCTCAGTTGGGAATATTGTGGACAATTTTGGGCACCACACATCAGGAAAGATGTTAAGGCCTTAGAAAGGGTAAAGAGGAGGTTTACCAGAATGTTAACATAGATGAGGAACTTTAGTTATAGGAGAGGTTGGAAAATTTAGGACGGTTCTCCAATAAAGAAAAGGCTGGAGAAACTGGGCTCTTGAAGGGTGATGGAACAGTGAAAGTTAAGACCAAATAGAGATTAGCAAGTTGATGAGAGGTTTTGATAGAGTAGATAGAGAAAACTATTGCCTCTGGCAAGTGGGTCAACAACCAGAGATCACAGACTTAAGATCATTGACAAAAGATCTAGACGGGAGACATGGAGAAGTTTTTTCATTCAGAGTTGTCGGGATCTGGAATGCTTTACTTGAAAAGGTGGTGGAAGCTGATTCCATAAATAATTTAAAAAGTGAGTTGGACAGGTACTTGAGGTTGAGGAACTTGAGGGTTACAGACAAAAAGCGAGGGTGTGGGACTAAGCACGATTACTCTTTGAAAGAGCCAGCACAGGCACAATGGGCCAAATGGCTGCCTTCTGTGCTATAAATTTCTATGATTCTGTGATTCACAACCCTCCCGTCCTATGGGACTAATCCTGTATCCAATGAGGATTGAAAGGTTGTGACCAATGCCTTTACTATTTCTACCTTTGCTTATTTCAGCAACCTAGGATGCCTAACGTTCACATCATCCGCTTTCTTTGTGAACACAAAGTACTGATTTAATACTTGAGACATGTCCGCTGCCTCTACACGAAGATTTTCCTTTGGGTTCATAATAGGTCAATTTTTTTCCCTAGCTAACTTCTTGCACTTTATATGTTTCTCAAATTTTTTAGCGTCAATTTAATGTTGCCTGTTAATCTTTTCTCGGAGCCTCTCTTTGCCTCCCATATTAACTTTTTCAGTATCTTCCTATACTTTCCACAGCATCTTGCGCAACCGATCCCTCAAGGTATTTACCTGCATTTGCAACTGAGCATCGTCCATACTGTTAACGATGGACGTGCCAGTGCTAAATGCTGTGAGAAGGTTACGCAATAGAGGGGTCGGAGTTGCGGGAGGATCAGGTTATGACCATCCATTTGAAGGAGATCATAGCCAAGCTGGAGGCACATGCTCAAACGATTAACAGTTTGATCCGAGAAGATCAAAATGCCTCAGCTCAGTCGGCAAGGAATGACACGAGTGTGTTGTACGGTGCTGGCCCAGAATCGGCGCGGTCCCAGCCTGCAAGCCCATCAGCAGGCCGGGGCCATTGGAGGGAGCAGCATGCGGCGGCATACCACTGCAGGGAGCAGCGCGTGCTGCTGCAGAAGGACGGCGACTACGAAGCCAGGTCGCTGATTGCAGTGCGGGCAGGCATAGCAGGGGGGGGTGAAGGAGCAGCAAGAGTCCATAGAGGGAAGTGACAGGGGCCCAGGAGAGGCGTGAATCTGGGGCCCAGAAGAGGCGAGAGCCCAGGGGCAACACGGGCCAGCCCACTCTGCGATATGTATGCACGCTCGGTCTGTGCAGCAGAGCTGGTCTCCAGTTAGCCTTGGGTAATCCTTGCCACTGGACCGAGACCTAGCTCTGTCAAGCCCGTGTGGTGGCTGGTGTGCAATGGCCACCACACGTTTAAAAAAAATCCACGCACAGGCATCTTCCACCCTTCACGATGTAGTTCGGGATCGGGAATATTAGATCCTTCATTGAAACACCCGTGAACTCATCCCTTTTTGGCGTGGAAGCAAGTCATCTTCGCTTCGAGGGAATGCCTATGATGATGATGATGATGATGTACTTTCCATAATCTTCCTAGTTATTAACTGAATCTTGCCCTTGACATTTGTCATAAGCCTCCTTTTTCTATTTTATTTTCACTTTTATTTCCTTTGTCACCCAGGCCGTATTAGCTTTGGCTGCTCTACCTTATCCCTTCAATGGAATATACCTAGTTTGTGCCTGAACAATCTCTTCCCTAAATTCCTTCCACTGTTCAGTTACTGCTTGACCCTGCAATCGCCTTTTCCAATCTACCTGTGCTCGGTCCCTTCTTAAATCACTTAAATGAGCTCTTCCCCAGTTGAGCATTTTTACCGTCGATATTTTCTGGTCTCTTTCCATAATTACTCTAAACCGAATTATGTTGTGATCACCGTTAGCTAGATCAGGGGTTATCAACCGTTTTGCTCTGAGACCACCCCCCCTCCCATGTTACAAAAATTCCATGGACCCTCTGTAACGCAACACAACTAAGTTTTAAGAGTTATTCATGTCATGTGGTAAAATCCAGCAGCAAATCTGCACAAGAAGATCCCACAGCAGAAAATCAAGTGAATCACCATATACAATGTCCACCTAAGCTCCAGGCTCACTTCCCAATGCAAAATAGTGTATTTTATACATACATACATACATACATATATTATGGCCTAGAAATCCCGGCCTCCCCAGGTCCGTACTGAGTGTGTATGGACCCGGGAAGGCATCGCAACAGCCGGTTTGCAGCACGCATTGCGCATGCGCTGAAAACCGGCTTTTCCTATCTGCCAAGCTCCAGCTTGACAGATCCTCCGAAGCTCAGCAGCCAGGACATTCACATGGGCAAGACTGCAGTACTTACCCATATCTTGTCCAGCGGATGTCCTGAAAACTCTTGCACCTGATAAAAGCAGGCGCATAAGCCTACTTTTACAGGCGTAAGAGTTTTAAAATATACAAAAACATAATAAAATAAAATTTTAAAAACCCACTTTATTGTTAAAATCCTGCCCACTACGGTAAGTTTATTTTAAACCAGAATATATATTTTTTAATGAAACATTAAATACTTTAATTTAAATTAATCTTAAATATGTAGTGTATTTCTTCTATTTTTTATTAGTGTATTGGTGTTTGGGGGCTGTTTCTCAATCATAATAATGGGAACTCCTACATATGGAGTTCCTATTATTATGAATGAGAAAATACTGTACCTTGATTGGCTGCCCAGAGCCATGTGATTCCAGCTCTAGCTTACGGATGTCCAAATGTGCACACGCTCCGATGCGCAATGAGTGAAGGCCTCAGGACCGGAGTCTCTCGTGGGCGCAGCTGGAACAGGTAAGTGCGCATCTTTTTTCCCTTTTTCAGTCGCTCGCCCGCAGGAAGACCTAGGATTTCTAGGCCTATATTAAAAAGTCAGCTTTCATGGCCATCTGCACCTTGTGTGAGTGTTGCCCCTGGGACCCGCACCCAGGACCAGAAGCTCCCGGCGATGACGGCAGCGGGCAGTTTGATCAGCCACCTGTGCTGTGCTTGGCTCTGTAAAGCAGCGGTCATCCACATAAAAAGTGAAAGGTGAAGTCAACCAAACAGCTCTGACACTCTTTGGTTGGCCCATTTCCCCACAAAACGGGCATCAAACCCCACCGACCTCTTGCTCCGCTTACCCGATTTAAACATGGAGAGCAGGAATGCACCCGCTGCCAACTGTCACTAACTGATCTGGGGGAGGAGAGAGACCGGGATCTCCTCTCCTCCAACATCAGCGGCGGTGGAATATTAGCGCACTGAATTAAACTCTTTTTTTGGAGGTAGGTGAAAATATATCCAGCCTATTTCAAGGTCTCATTCTCAGTAATAAACTGGGCACCAGTGACATCAGTAGGATCATTCCCACTCTTTTTTTTTTTTACCCTGCTCGCAGAATGGAATTTTCAAAAAGATTAATTCTTGAAATATGCTGATTTGGCAGACCCCTCAAAACCTTCTCATTGACCCCGAGGTGGTCGCGAACCCCCGGCTAAGAACGCTGAGCTAGATGATCCCATACAGTAACACATTCCACTTGCCTTACTTTTCATTTCCCAGAACAAGATCCAACACTGCTCCCAACATTGTTGGAATGGAAACATAGTGATTGAGAAATTGCTCCTGTACACATCAGAAATTCTGCTCCTTCCCTGCCCTGTTTTTCCCAGTCTATATTAAGATAATTAAATTCTCCTAATTTTACAACATTATTTGTGTTACACCCTTTGAAATTTGCCAACAAATTTGCTCATCTATCGCCTTCTCTCGATTTGGAGCTCTATTTAAAAAAACTCCCAGCACTGTATCAGTTTCCCCTTGCTTCCTTAAGTCAAACCAAATGGATTCAGTCCTAGAACCATCTTTTTATTTAGAACTGTAACTCATCTTTAATCAATAGTGTCACGCCCCTTCCTCTTTTTCCTTCTCGATCATTCATGAATACTTGGTACCCAGGAATATTAATAACCCATGCCCTTGTTTAAGCCATGTCTCTGTTAATGCAACGATGTCATAATTCCATGTGGCAACTTATGCCTGCAGCTCACCAACCTTTAGTTACACTACGGACACTGAACGTATATACAATTTTATACCTCTTAGTGGCTTTTGTTATTTTCCTCAATCTGGTCCCTAATAATTTGAAGTAATAGTTTAACAAGAGTAAGGAAGCCACAAGTAGATTTATAAGAACATAAGAATTAGGAACAGGAGTAGGCCATCTAGCCCCTCGAGCCTGCTCCGCCATTCAACAAGATCATGGCTGATCTGGCCGTGGACTCAGCTCCAGTTACCCGCCCGCTCCCCATAACCCTTAATTCCCTTATTGGTTAAAAATCTATCTATCTGTGACTTGAATACATTCAATGAGCTAGCCTCAACTGCTTCCTTGGGCAGAGAATTCCACAGATTCACAACCCTCTGGGAGAAGAAATTCCTTCTCAACTCGGTTTTAAATTGGCTCCCCCGTATTTTGAGGCTGTGCCCCCTAGTTCTAGTCACCCCTAGCAGTGGAAACAACCTCTCTGCCTCTATCTTGTCTATCCCTTTCATGATTTTAAATGTTTCTAGAAGATCACCCCTCATCCTTTTGAACTCCAATAAGTAAAGACCCAGTCTACTCAATCTATCATCATAAGGTAACCCCCTCATCTCCGGAATCAGCCGAGTGAATCTTCTCTGTACCCCCTCCAAAGCCAGTGTATCCTTCCTTAAGTAAGGTGACCAAAACTGCATGCAGTACTCCAGGTGCGGCCTCACCAATACCCTATACAGTTGCAGTAGGACCTCCCTGCTTTTGTACTCCATCCCTCTTGCAATGAAGGCCAACATTGCATTCGCCTTCCTGATTACCTGCTGCACCTGCAAACTAACTTTTTGGGATTCATGGCCAAAAAGAGTTTCATGCACAAGGACATCCGGTCCAGGGTGCCCTTGGAGATGGAGCACGCGGTGTCCACCGGTACGCTCGCGGCCTTCCGCGAGAGGTGGGCACCGGAGGGACTGGAGTGCATCGTCACGCCCGGCAACCAAATTTTAATTTGATTTTATGTTTTTAAGCTAATTTGTTTTAATTGCCGGTGCTTTTAGTGTCCCCCTCCCCTTTTATAGGGGGCACTTGGAAAATAATTTGACTCTGTGCCCAAAAAACCCCCAAAAAAATAAAAAAAAGGGCCTTGTAAATGTTGGTGTTTCCCCCAGATCGTGGGGCACGGTTTAATGTTTTTTGTTTACTCCTAAAAGAGTTTCATGCACAAGGACCCCAGGTCCCTCTGCACCTCAGCATGTTGTAATTTCTCCCCATTCAAATAATATTCCCTTTTACTGTTTTTTTTCCCCCAAGGTGGATGACCTCACACTTTCCGACATTGTATTCCATCTGCCAAACCTTCACCCATTCGCTTAACCTATCCAAATCTCTTTGCAGCCTCTCTGTGTCCTCTACACAACCCGCTTTCCCACTAATCTTTGTGTCATCTGCAAATTTTGTTACACTACACTCTGTCCCCTCTTCCAGGTCATCTATGTATATTATAAACAGTTGTGGTCCCAGCACCGATCCCTGTGGCACACCACTAACCACCGAATTCCAACCCGAAAAGGACCCATTTATCCCAACTCTCTGCTTTCTGTTCGCCAGCCAATTCTCTATCCATGCTAATACATTTCCTCGGACTCCACGTACCTCTATCCTCTGCAGTAACCTTTTGTGTGGCACCTTGTCGAATGCCTTTTGGAAATCTAAATACACCACATCCATCGGTACACCTCTATCCACCATGCTCGTTATATCCTCAAAGAATTCCAGTAAATTAGTTAAACATGATTTCCCCTTCATGAATCCATGCTGCGTCTGCTTGATTGCACTATTCCTATCTAGATGTCCCGCTATTTCTTCCTTAATGATAGTTTCAAGCATTTTCCCCACTACAGATGTTAAACTAACCGGCCTATAGTTACCTGCCTTTTGTCTGCCCCCTTTTTTAAACAGAGGCGTTACATTAGCTGCTTTCCAATCCGCTGGTACCTCCTCAGAGTCCAGAGAATTTTGGTAGATTATAACGAATGCATCTGCTATAATTTCCGCCATCTCTTTTAATACCCTGGGATGCATTTCATCAGGACCAGGGGACTTGTCTACCTTGAGTCCCATTAGCCTGTCTAGCACTACCCCGCTAGTGATAGTGATTGTCTCAAGGTCCTCCCTTCCCACATTCATGTGACCAACAATTTTTGGCATGGTTTTTGCATCTTCCACTATGAAGACCGAAGCAAAATAATTGTTTAAGGTCTCAGCCATTTCCACATTTCCCATTATTAAATCCCCCTTCTCATCTTTTAAGGGACCAACATTTACTTTAGTCACTCTTTTCCGTTTTATATATCCGTAAAAGCGTTTACTATCTGTTTTTATGTTTTGCGCAAGTTTACCTTTGAAATCCATCTTTCCTTTCTTTATTGCTTTTTTAGTCATTCTTTGCTGTTTAAAATTTTCCCAATCCTCTAGTTTCCCACTAACCTTGGCCACCTTATACGCATTGGTCTTTGATTTGATACTCTCCTTTATTTCCTTGGTTATCCACGGCTGGTTATCCCTTCTCTTACCGCCCTTCTTTTTCACTGGAATATATTTTTGTTGCGCACTATGAAAGAGTTCCTTAAAAGTCCTCCACTGTTCCTCAATTGTGCCACCGTTTAGTCTGTGTTCCCAGTCTACTTTAGCCAACTCTGCCCTCATCCCACTGTAGTCCCCTTTGTTTAAGCATAGTACGCTCCTTTCTGACACAACTTTCTCACCCTCAATCTGTATTACAAATTCAACCATACTGTGATCACTCATTCCGAGAGGATCTTTTACTAGGAGATCGTTTATTTTTCCTGTCTCATTACACAGGACCAGATCTAAGATAGCTTGCTCCCTTGTAGGTTCTGTTACATACTGTTCTAAGAAACAATCCCGTATGCATTCTATGAATTCCTCCTACAGGCTACCCTGTGCGATTTGAGTTGACCAATCGATATGTAGGTTAAAATCCCCCATGACTACTGCCGTTCCTTTTTCACATGCCTCCATTATTCCCTTGATTATTGCCCACCCCACCGTGAAATTATTATTTGGGGGCCTATAAACTACGCCCACCAGTGACTTTTTCCCCTTACTATCTCTAATCTCCACCCACAATGATTCAACATTTTGTTCATTAGAGCCAATATCGTCTCTCACAACTGCCCTGATATCATCCTTTATTAACAGAGCTACCCCACCTCCTTTCCCTTCTTGTCTATTTTTCAGAATGGTCAGATACCCATGTATGTTTAATTCCCAGTCTTGGCCACCCTGCAACCATGTTTCTGTAATGGCCACCAAATCATACCCATTTGTAATGATTTGTGCCGTCAACTCATTTACTTTATTTCGAATGCTGCGTGCATTTAGGTAGAGTGTTTTAATCCTAGTTTTTAAACCATGATTTTTAGTTTTGACCCCTCCTGCAGCCCCTTTACATTCAGTGGCCCTTTTTGTTTTTTGCCTTGGGTTTCTCTGCCCTCCACTTTTACTCATCTCCTTTCTGTCTTTTGCTTTTGTCTCCATTTTGTTTCCCTCTGTCTCCCTGCATTGGTTACCATCCCCCTGCCATATTAGTTTAACTCCTCACCAACAGCACTAGCAAACACTCCCCCCTAGGACATTGGGTCCGGTCCTGCCCAGGTACAGACCGTCCGGTTTGTACTGGTCCCACCTCCCCCAGAACCTGTTCCAATGCCCCAGGAATTTGAATCCCTCCCTGCTGCACCACTGCTCAAGCCATGCATTCATCTGCGCTATCCTGCGATTCCTACTCTGACTAACACGTGGCACTGGTAGCAATCCCGAGATTACTACTTTTGAGGTCCTACTTTTTAATTTAGCTCCTAGCTCCTTAAATTCGTCTCGTAGGACCTCATCCCTTTTTTTTAAACCCATGTCGTTGGTACCAATGTGCACCATGACAACTGGCTGTTCTCCCTCCCTTTTTAGAATGTCCTGCACCCGCTCCAAGACATCCTTGACCCTTGCACCAGGGAGGCAACATACCATCCTGGAGTCTCGGTTGCGGCCGCAGAAGCGCCCATCTATTCCCCTTACAATTGAATCCCCTATCACTATCGCTCTCCCACTCTCTTTCCTGCCCTCCTGTGCAACAGAGCCAGCCACGGTGCCATGAACTTGGCTGCTGCTGCCCTCCCCTGATGAGTCATCCCCCTCAACAGTATTCAAAGCAGTACTGTTTTGCAGGGGGATGGCCGCAGGGGACCCCTGCACTACCTTCCTTGCACTGCTCTTCCTGCTGGTTTTCCATTCCCTAGCTGGCTGTGGACCCTTCACCTGCGGTAAGACCAACTCGCTACACGTGCTACTCACGTCATTCTCAGCATCGTGGATGCTCCAGAGTGAATCCACGGCCTTCTTCACTCAAGGGGCAGTGTCCTGGTCCCAAAATGTCCTACACCCAATTACAACTTGGTCATTTATATATGAATAAATGGCAACAAATCTTTTAAAAGTAAAGTTACACTTTAAAATACAAATATTTAATCAAGCAACAGCGGATTTAAAATGCTAGCTCTGACATGTTGGAAATGTAATTTATCTTTCAATTTAGCTAAAAGATTGTGGGCTTATACCTTGACTAGCAATGATGTATTTTCCATGTTACATCTGCTGAATGCTGAATAACTACTGAATAACGATGGAAAATGGAGCCTTGTAATTCCATAATCTTTACATATGGGAAGACACAAACACATAAAAAATATGCAGCTCCAGGCATTTGCAGAGTTGCATTTTGATGACGAAATCACAATGAAATATTTTAAAAATCCACCATGACCAGGGCCAAATGAATTGCCTCAACCCTTAAACATTGCTCCAAGCATCTGAACAGCCATACAAATTGATCCAATGTGCTCCCCATAAGCAACATGCAGTTAAAATGTGCAATAGTTTCACATGATGTGCATTTGCTTCAGCTTATAGTCAAATGTGTGAGAGATGTATTCCAGTATTTGATTAGACTCATTACCAACACCTTCACATTGACTGAAAGATATCAGTAGATGATAATTAATCACACCAAATTAGTTCCCTTGTAATCTACAACACACCCAGCCTATAAAACCGAGCAGAACTTGTCCGTCCTGCCACTGACAGAAGGAAAGCTAACTCTTGCCCCACTCCATCATCGAGAAGGAAATTCTGGTTTAAGATGGAAGTGGAAGCTTAATTGAAACCCTTAGCCCCTGCTGAGATAATATTCCGGCCCAAGCAGACAGAAGAGTAACTTACCAGAAGCGCACACCATTCTGCGAGAGGTTAACTGCCAATCTCACCACGTCGACCCCCCTCCCCCCCACACCTCTATTCTCCCCTTCCTACATCCTCCTCCTCCTCCTCCTCCCCCTATCTGGGTCCAATTGTCCCTCACCCTCCAACTAGTGTTAGGAAATAAAATAGTGTTTATAAAATGTTACTAACTATTTGTATGGCACTTTTGACAGACAAGCGACAAGCCCCGCCCCATGTACTGCACTTTTTTTGACAGACAGACGTTTGCCCAGCCGCACTGCACTTTTTAAGCCCTGTCCCGTCAAGCTACAGCCCCGATCACGGCCGAATCATTTCATCCACGTGGTGCCAGAAGCAGGACCCGAGACTCCGACTCTCTCACCCCCGGCTGGCCTGGGCCCGGTGGCGGCAGGCTGCTGCTCCTCCGCGAGCCTGCTTTTCCGTCCGACCGGGCCCCGACCCTCCCACTAAGCTGCGAGCCTCCAATCGGGCCCCGAGGCTCCCATGAGCCCCGAGCCCTGTACAGGGCCACCGGGCCCCGTGCAGAGTCGCTGGGCCCCGTGCAGAGTCGCTGGGCCCCGAGCTCTCCTTGCCGGGCCCTGAGCTCTGTGCTGGGCCACCAGGCCTCGAGCTACCTGTCGGGCCGCCAAGCCTCCCACAAGCCCCTAAGCCCCGAGTTCCCTGCTGTACAGCCGAGCTCCCCGCCCGGGTCTGGTCGGAGCGGGAGAGAGAAAGAAAGAAAGAAAGAAAGAAAGAAAGAAAGAAAGAAAGAAAGGAGAGAAAGAAAGAGAGAAAGAGAGAGAGAAGAGACACACACACACTTGGGGGGGGGGGGGGGGGGGGAGGAAAGAGAAGATAGAACCTGGTTAGAGGGGAGAGAGCCTGTTTTTTGGGGGGGTGGAGAGTGAGTGAGGAAGAGAGGCTGGCGGGGGGGGGGGGGAAAGAGAGACTGGGGGGAGAGATAAGAGGAGGCCCGGGGGGAGACAAGAGGAGGCCCGGGGGGAGACAAGAGGAGGCTGTGCTGGGGTGTGGGGGAGTGGGGTGGAGAAAGAGAGGCCAGCAGGGGGGAAAGAGAGGACGGGGGGGGGGGTAGAGAGAGGCCGCGGGGGAGGGGGGGGCAAAAAGAGGCTGGTTTTGGGGGGGGGGGCGGGGGGGGGGGGGGGAGGTGTGAAGAGACGCCCGGGGGAGGGCGGAGAGGGTGGGAGGAAAGAGAGGACGGGGAGTGTGGGGGGAAAGAGAGGCCGGGGGGGGGAGGTGGGGGTAAAGAGAGGCTGGGGGGGGGGGTGGGGGGAAAGAGAGGCTGGGGGGGGAGGGGCCGAGGCTGCGGGGGGCAGGGGTCGAGGCTGGGATGAGAGAAGGGCTGGGGGATAGGGCCGAGGGGTGAGAAAGAGGGACTGGGGGAAGCGAGTTGGGCGGGGAGGAACTGAGATAGGCTGGGGGGAGAGAGAGAAAGGGAGAGGCTGCGGGGAAGTGAGAGGCTGATGGGGGGAGAGAGAGAGGCTGGTGGGGGGGGAGAAAAAGAGAGGGGCTGGGGGGAGAGAGCGAGGGAGAGGGGCTGGGGTAAGAGAGAGACAGAGAGAGAGAGAGAAAGAGAGAAAGAGGGGGGCTGAGAGAGAAAGAGAGGGGCTGGGGGGGCTGAGAGAAAGAGAGGGGCTGGGGGGGCTGAGAGAGAGAGAGGGGCTGGGGGGGGGTGAAAGAGAGAGAGGCTGGGGGGGGGGCGGAGGCAGAGGCTGGGGGGGGGGGCGGAGGCAGAGGCTGGGGGGGGGGGGCGGAGGCAGAGGCTGGGGGGGGGCGGAGGCAGAGGCTGGGGGGGGGGCGGAGGCAGAGGCTGGGGGGGGCGGAGGCAGAGGCTGGGGGGGGGCGGAGACAGAGGCTGGGGGGGGCGGAGACAGAGGCTGGGGGGGGCGGAGACAGAGGCTGGGGGGGGCGGAGACAGAGGCTGGGGGGGGCGGAGACAGAGGCTGGGGGGGGCGGAGACAGAGGCTGGGGGGGGCGGAGACAGAGGCTGGGGGGGGCGGAGACAGAGGCTGGGGGGGGCGGAGACAGAGGCTGGGGGGGGCGGAGACAGAGGCTGGGGGGGGCGGAGACAGAGGCTGGGGGGGGCGGAGACAGAGGCTGGGGGGGGCGGAGACAGAGGCTGGGGGGGGCGGAGACAGAGGCTGGGGGGGGCGGAGACAGAGGCTGGGGGGGGCGGAGACAGAGGCTGGGGGGGGCGGAGACAGAGGCTGGGGGGGCGGAGACAGAGGCTGGGGGGGGCGGAGACAGAGGCTGGGGGGGGCGGAGACAGAGGCTGGGGGGGGCGGAGACAGAGGCTGGGGGGGGCGGAGACAGAGGCTGGGGGGGGCGGAGACAGAGGCTGGGGGGGGCGGAGACAGAGGCTGGGGGGGGCGGAGACAGAGGCTGGGGGGGGCGGAGACAGAGGCTGGGGGGGGCGGAGACAGAGGCTGGGGGGGGCGGAGACAGAGGCTGGGGGGGGCGGAGACAGAGGCTGGGGGGGGCGGAGACAGAGGCTGGGGGGGGCGGAGACAGAGGCTGGGGGGGGCGGAGACAGAGGCTGGGGGGGGCGGAGACAGAGGCTGGGGGGGGCGGAGACAGAGGCTGGGGGGGGCGGAGACAGAGGCTGGGGGGGGCGGAGACAGAGGCTGGGGGGGGCGGAGACAGAGGCTGGGGGGGGCGGAGACAGAGGCTGGGGGGGGCGGAGACAGAGGCTGGGGGGGGCGGAGACAGAGGCTGGGGGGGGCGGAGACAGAGGCTGGGGGGGGCGGAGACAGAGGCTGGGGGGGGCGGAGACAGAGGCTGGGGGGGGCGGAGACAGAGGCTGGGGGGGGCGGAGACAGAGGCTGGGGGGGGCGGAGACAGAGGCTGGGGGGGGCGGAGACAGAGGCTGGGGGGGGCGGAGACAGAGGCTGGGGGGGGCGGAGACAGAGGCTGGGGGGGGCGGAGACAGAGGCTGGGGGGGGCGGGAGACAGAGGCTGGGGGGGGCGGAGACAGAGGCTGGGGGGGGCGGAGACAGAGGCTGGGGGGGGCGGAGACAGAGGCTGGGGGGGGCGGAGACAGAGGCTGGGGGGGGCGGAGACAGAGGCTGGGGGGGGCGGAGACAGAGGCTGGGGGGGGCGGAGACAGAGGCTGGGGGGGGCGGAGACAGAGGCTGGGGGGGCGGAGACAGAGGCTGGGGGGGGCGGAGACAGAGGCTGGGGGGGGCGGAGACAGAGGCTGGGGGGGGCGGAGACAGAGGCTGGGGGGGGCGGAGACAGAGGCTGGGGGGGGCGGAGACAGAGGCTGGGGGGGGCGGAGACAGAGGCTGGGGGGGGCGGAGACAGAGGCTGGGGGGGGCGGAGACAGAGGCTGGGGGGGGCGGAGACAGAGGCTGGGGGGGGCGGAGACAGAGGCTGGGGGGGGCGGAGACAGAGGCTGGGGGGGGCGGAGACAGAGGCTGGGGGGGGCGGAGACAGAGGCTGGGGGGGCGGAGACAGAGGCTGGGGGGGGCGGAGACAGAGGCTGGGGGGGCGGAGACAGAGGCTGGGGGGGCGGAGACAGAGGCTGGGGGGGGCGGAGACAGAGGCTGGGAGGGGGCGGAGACAGAGGCTGGGGGGGGGCGGAGACAGAGGCTGGGGGGGGGCGGAGACAGAGGTTCCGGAGGGGTGGTGCAGAGAGAGGCTCAGGGGTGGGGTCGGGGTGGAAGAGAGAGAGGCTGGGGTGGAGAGAGAGAGGCTGGTGGGAGAGACAGTAAGAGGCTGGGGGGGTGGGGGGAGAGAGAGAGAGAGAGAGAGAGAGAGAGAGAGACACTGGGGGGAGGAGGGAGAAATTTGGGGGAGGAGAGAGAAAAGCTGGGGTGGGGAGGTAGACAGACAGAGGTCGGGGGGGGGGGCAGAGCGAGAGTGGCCGGGGGGGGGGGGGGGGCAGGGGTGCAGAGCGAGAGTGGCCGGGGGGGAGAGAGAGAGGCTGGAGGTATGGGGGAAGAGAGTGAGGTTGGGGGGGCGGGGGATAGAGAGAGAGAGAGGCTGGGGGACAGGGAAGAGAGAGAGAGGCTGGGGGGGGATAGAGAGACATGGAGGGGTCAGAATGAAGAGAGGGAACTCAGTTATGACAAGTCACTATTCACTTCATACCCAATAAACCTGTTAACAATCCATACACAATGCTGCATTTATTGGTGGTGACGGGGTGGCGGAGGATGCGCTTGGGTAAGGCACTTCGGCTGCAGGAGGCATGCACTTGGACTGGGGAAGGTACTTTGGCTGGCTCTTGCTGTCTTCTGGTCAGCTCTGTCCTTTGTTGCTTCAGGAAGTCAAAGTGGATCGAGTTACAATTTGCAAAGCAGTGAGACCTTGGGTTGGGCAGATCCAGTGACACATTCCTGTGCAACTTCAGGGTGTGGCTTATCCTCCAAGGGGACCAAGAAATAATGGATGGAACCTGTTGCCCATTTTTGCAGTACAAATAAGGGTGTCGTTGTAAAATATAATTCAGTATAATGTTATCACAAGTTATGACACATGACTGATGAATCAATTCACAATTGTTCCCTAAATATTTCTTGAGACTAGCATCTGAACACCAAAGGAATACCAAGATTCAATTCAATTATTAAGGAATTCACTAGATTTAAGAATATTTTCTAGTGCATTGATATCACTGCAATGTTCTAACAACCAATTTACCCCTTCACTGACTAGTAAAGTTCTTACACTGGATTTTGTTTTTATCAAGAGAACTTTTTTCAATTTTATCTCCTTTACAACAGGAACTTGTCACAGATAACACAATTGCATTTATACAAGATTTAAGCAGAAGAGTTCACTTTTCATTTTTTGTATCACAAATGTAAACATATGTAACAATAAATTGATGCTCTCGTATTAGATTTCTAAAAAGCACCTCATGAAAAAGAAACTCTACACCCCTTTAGTCTAATTTGCTTATCAAATATAACAGTATACTCACAGTATGTCAAGTTTGGATCCAAAGGATTTCTAGCACCATAAAAATAATAAGCATGATCATAAGGTGTTTGGTAATGTTCTGTCAGCACAGGTGGTGGAGGGGGAGGAACTGCAGCGATCCTACAATGAGAAAATGACTTGCATCAAACTTCTACCGATAAAGAAATCTTAAAGATTTATTTAATTAGAATTATATCCATTTTAATTGGTTTTTTAATAACTGCTATCTTTTATGCACAATTTTCCAAATGTTGTTTTTAGAGTAACAACAAAGTAACACCAAGTATTGCAATTTACCAAACAAAATATTTAAAAAGTTAATATATACTGCTAATGATAATTACTGAGTTTCTGCAAAACTCTCAACCTTGTTGACCAAATATAACCATTACTATTGTTCAAAATTGCACTGCAGTTCAAATTACCCATTGTGATATTGCGATACTTTTTATTTATTTAACCATATAGAATCTCCTATGCTCTATTACAGGTACTTGAGCCTTAGTCTACATCACATTCCCTCAAATTTTGAGACATGTAACCTACAGAATTGCATGAAAAATATAACACAGAAACAGGTTGTATGGCCCAACTTGTCCATAAACTCACAGAATCATAGACGGTTACAGCACAGAAGGAGACCATTCGGCCCGTTGAGCCTGTGCCAGCTCGCTGCTCGTCCCACTCCCTCGCCCTTTCCCCATAGCCTGCAATTTTTTTTCCCTTTTGAAAGCCACAATTGAAACCGCCTCCACCACCCTTTCAGGCAGTGAATTCCAGATCCTAACCACTCACTGCATAAAGACTTTTTTTTCATGTCGCCTTTCGTTATTCTGCCAATCACCTTAAATCTGTATCCTCTGGTTCTCGATCCATCTGCCACTGGGAACAGTTTCTCTCTGTCTACTCTATCTAGACCCCTTATGATTTTGAACACCTCTATCAAATCTCCTCTCAACCTTCTCTGCTCTAAGGAGAACACCTCAGCTTCTCCAGTCTATCCACGTAACTGAAGTCCCTCATCCCTGGAACTATTCTTGTAAATTTTTTCTACACCATCTCTCAGGCCTTCACATCCTTCCTAAAGTTCGGTGCCCAGAATTGGACACAATATTCCAGTTGAGGCTAAACCAGTGTGTTACATAGGTTCTTCAAAATTTCCTTGCTTTTGTACTCTATACCTCTTCTTATGAAGCCCAGGATCCTGTATGCGTTTTAAAACGCTTTCTCAACCTGTCCTGCCACCTTCAACGATTTGTGCACATATACCCCCAAGTCTCGCTGTTCCAGCACCACTTTAGAATTATACCATTTAGTTTGTTTATATTGCCTTTCCTTATTCTTCCTGTCAAAATGCTTCACTTCGCACTTTTCTGTGTTAAATTTCATTTGCCGCCCATTCCACCAGCCTGTCTTCTTGGAGTCTACCATTATCCTCCTCACTTATCCTCCTTACCTCCAAGTTTTGTCTCAGCTACAAATTTTTAAATTGTGCCCTGTGCACCAAGTTCAAGACATTAATATATATCAAGAAAAGGAGTGGTCCTGGTACCGACCCCAGGGGAACACCACTGTATACCTTCCTCCAGTCCAAAAAAATAACTGTTCACCACTATTCTGTTTCCCATCACTTAGCCAATTTTGTATCCATGCTGCCACTGTCCCTTTTATTCCATGGACTTCAACTTTACTGGCAAGCCTTGTAGGGTTTGAGAGACTCAACATATATTGTTTTAACAGTATCTCTGCATTCCTGACTTTGTGTTATTACTTGCTTTGTTAAGGCGCAACCGTAACCACAAGGCATGATAAGAAGGCTGGGCTAAACAGGCTGAGGTGTAATTGCGTTAGGTGGATTTAAGGATTGATAATATAGAAACATAGAAAATAGGTGCAGGAGTAGGCCATTAGGCCCTTCGAGCCTGCACCGCCATTCAATAAGATCATGGCTGATCACTCCCTCAGTACCCCTTTCCTGCTTTCTCTCCATATCCCTTGATCCCCTTAGCCGTAAGGGCCATATCTAACTCCCTCTTGAATATATCCAATGAACTGGCATCAACAACTCTCTGCGGCAGGGAATTCCACAGGTTAACAACTCTCTGAGTGAAGAAGTTTCTCCTCATATCAGTCCTAAATGGCCTACCCCTTATCCTAAGACTATGTCCCCTGGTTCTGGACTTCTCCAACATCGGGAACATTCTTCCTGCATCTAAACTGTCCAGTCTCGTCAGAATCTTATATGTTTCTATGAGATCCTCTCCTCATCCTTCTAAACTCCAGTGAATAAAGGTCCAGTTGACATTTGTGTAAGAACAATGGTCAAGGTGGTTGGGATATATTTGTACTTGTTTCAGAGTAGACTGTTGGGATATATCTGTACTTGCTTTAGAGTAGATGGTTGTAAAACCACAGGAGCAAACAGTACTAGAGGAAGTATGAACTTTGAGTCTCTTGCAAAAGTAGCAAACAGGAACCACTTGTACGAGGTGTACGTGCTGGGATATTAGGAGGCCATGAACAAACAAAATGTGACCGTACTCCAATCATTTTGACCTAAACAATCCATGACCTAATATGTAACACTCCGAGAGGGATAAAAGAGAGAGGCTACAGAACATCGGTGGCACACCTAGAGGAAGAAGATCGACAATGGTCAACAGAACCACAGCAAGAACAGTAGATTGTGCCCCAGAGAGCTTGGAAACAGTAACCATCAGACCCAAGTCTCTGCTGTATACCTATTACCTTTGTTAAGTATTATCTTTGTATATCTTTGTGATATTCAATAAATTCTCTAGCTTGATTAAAGAACACGAGATTGTGCCTTGCAGGTCAAAATTGGTCAAGAATCCTAGGTGAGCTGGGTTGGATGTCCTCTGTCTCATAAAGGTTACCATATTGAGGGTTCTCCCTGTGTGTTAACACACAATTGGTAACCAAGAAGGGACTTCACCAATCAAAACCAGACTTTCGTTGTTGATTAAAAAATTCTCAGCTGCCCCCTGGCCAGTGAGTTGTTTCTGTTGAATTAGCTGAGAGGGGAAACCTGTATAAGTGTTTACGGGGAGTGGACAGTCCATAGATAGCTCCCACATGCGTCTTCTGTTCGAGGGAAAAAGATGCTAGGTAAAATGCTGCCAACGTTGTTTCGGGATAAGGTTAACAAATTATGTGACATTCTCGGAGTGCTTGAATCAGTCGCAACATGTCCCCTTTGAGGACATAGTTGCCTTTATTCAAAAAAAGATAGAGGAGAAGAAATTCAAGGCAGACAAAGCGCTTAAGCTGATGTCCCATGCAACTCTACATTGTTTGCAACGATGTGAAACTGTATGTGGAGAGTTGGGAGAAACTGTTAAACATTAGAAACAAAAGATGGTAAAACTGCAGGACCAATTAACAACTTCATCTGCAGTAACACAGCAGCAAGCAGTTTCGGCAGTGCTAGCTGGAAACGCCTTGCAATCTCTGTTGGACGTCAGCCGGGAAGTGATGAGTTGCGGCAGGAAAATGAAAGGGTGAGGGAACAATTGGCTGACGCTCGCGGTGCGCTAAGGGAGGCCATAGCCAATCCCGCTTAAGAATCCTGGAATTGCAGGGTAAAATAAAAAGATAGGAAGCAGTAGTGTGCTGTCATCCCTGCCATGGGAGGACCGAGTTTCGACGTGGACTGGGGTGCCCTGGAAGAAGAGGCCACGCAATACGGGGATCACGATTATGGTCCGTCTCCCACTGCGCCACCCCTTTATCCGGTCAACGTGATATTTATTTCAGAGAGTTGTAATCCGCAGGGCCAAATAACACCTAGTCGTACTGACTCAAGAGAGAGAATTAGATATGATAGCTCTGAACCCTTGTTGTAACGAGTTTGGACCCATAAAAGGGGGTACTTGACCAATGGACTTTAAGACTCGGCTGGATAATTTTAGGCGATATCATCCAGAATTAGAAGATAAAAATGTAAAGAGAATTGTGTTTTCTACCTTAGAGGAGGGAGTGAGACAGGGATTGCCCATATGGCATTTGCCGCCAGGACTACGCTGAACCAGTTGGTAGCCCACATCCAAGTATATCTGGGACTGAATGAGATAGACCTGGGGCAGAAATTACATCAAACTAAACAGAATCCGCAGGAGGCACTGACTCAGTTCTCCAAAAGACTTTACACAGTCTATGCCTTGAATCAGAGGAACTGGAACGCTAATCAAGCCAATGGCAAGGACAAAGCTCCTTTTAAAAAAAAATTCTGAATAATATCCAGCCAGCCTTGGGTCATGTAGTTGATCATACCACCCAGTGGACCCAGCTCCTGCACAAACAGAGAGAGCTTGGTCTTTTACTAAGACCCAGGGGCCAAGGAAGGCAGACGTCCATAGAGTAGATGGACCGAGAGTGGTCCCCCAAAATCCAGGACCATGTTATAATTGTGGGAAGCTCGGGCACATAAAAAGCCCAAGTCGACAATTCTACCCAGGTAACCGCAGCCCGGCTGGGACTGCGGGTAAGCCTGGGATACGTCTGGAACCACCCTCTTATTCGCCTCAAACACATTTGAGAATCGGATACAGACTTTGGCCACTGGATTGGAAGCAACCACCCAAAACAAATACGTTGTCCACGATTATGCAGACTTTTATAACCACCCAGAACACTGGTGGCCAAGTGGCTCAGTTGCCCCAGTTTCTGGCCAGGCAACCCATGCCAAGAGGGTCAGGCCCCTCACTCATGGTCTGAGGTGGGGTTCAGATGTGATGAAAATGGACGACCAGTGATCACCGTTATGCTGCCCGAGGGCCAACAGCAAGTTATGCTAGTGGACACTGGATCGTCTGTGACAATTATTCGTGCCCCACACCCTGAACGCTACCTCGCAGAGGGCAAGGGTTGCTTTGCAACCCAGGTTTTGGTGCACCCCAGTAACTCTACTGCTCTCTCTTCTGCGGGAATGCGAAATTGTACTAATGAGCCGTTACACATGACAACATGGATGGACGGGGTATTCTAGGGAGTGATGCGTTAAAATATTCGGGAGCAATAATAGACTGTCCACAGGGGAGTATTTGGTTCTGTACGAGAGGTAGTGAATTGATCGAGGTATCGGATGCTCACTTGGTGTTCACGATTAAGAGGGCTAGCCAGTACCAACTTCCAATCCACCCAGATGTAACTAGGTTTGGGTATCATATTCCCCAACTCCCTGAACACTTGACAGGACTCAGGGAATGGATAAATGTGCAATAGCAGCACTTCTATGTACTGCAACAGCAGAATAATGAGATTAAGGTAGAAATACCAGAGGTTGGAGATAACAGTCAGTGGTGGGACACTGGGTTAAACATCGAAAAACCACCATGGGTCAGAATTGCCTTATGCATTAGTCGTGCTCCAAGTTGTGGTATTAATAGGGTTGGTCGTGGCCTTGTGCTACATGAAAGGAGTGATTAAAAATCTGTGACAGCGCCTGTTAACTACTGAAACCTCCAGCTGCCACTATGTTAACATGATTGACAGACGGCACGTGGGAGGGTAAGACCTATTGCTGAGACGTCACTAGATTGTATGAGAAATCAGTGCGAATAGCACTTCATACTCGAGGTGGGGAACTGGGTTTGCTAGATTCATATATGTTGTTTTAATATCTCTGCGTTATTACGTGCTTTGTTAAGACGCAACCGTAACCCTAAGGCATGATGAGAAGGCTGGGCTAAATAGGCCAAGGTGTAGTTGCACTAGTTTGATTTAAGGATTGATAATATGCTAACATTTGTGTAAGAACAATGGTAGAGATGGTTAGGATATATCTGTACTTGGTTCAAAGTAAATGGTTGTAAAACCGTAGGAATCAAGCAGTAGCAGAGGAAGTATGAACTTTGAATCTGTACGAGGTGTACGTGCTGGGACATTAGGAGGCCATGAATGAACAAAATGTGGCCATAATCCAATTATTTCGGCCTAAACGATCCATGACCTGATATGGCAAGGCAGTAGCACCCCGAGGGGGATAAGAGTACAGAACATCAGTGGCAAACCTAGAGGAAGAAGATCGACTACGGTCAACAGAATGTAGCAAGAACAGAAGATTGTGCCCCAGAGAGCTTGGAAGCTGGAACCGTCGGACCCAAGTCTCGCTGTATATCAATTACCTTTGTTAAGTATTATTTTTGTCTAACTTTGTGCTACTCAACAAATTCTCTGGCTTGATTAAAGAATGTGAGTCCATACCTTGCAGGTCAAAATTGGTCAAGAATCCTAGGTGTGACGGGCTGGGTGTCCTCTGTCTCAAAGGTTATCATATTGAGGGTTCTCCCTCGGTGGTAACTCAATTAAATGCCTTTTGGAAGCACATGTACACCAAATCAACCACATTGCTGTCATCTATCCTTGATGTTATCTCATCAAAAAACTCAAATCAAGTTAGTTAAACATAATTTGCCTTCAACAAATCCATGCTGGCTTTCCTTAATTAATCCATACTTGTCCAAGTGACTGTTAATTTTGTCCGACTATCGTTTCAAAACCTTCCCCACAACTGAGGTTAAAATGACTGGCCTGTAATTGCTGAGTTAATCCTTACACCCTTTTTTTGAACAAGGTTGTAACATTTGCAATTCTCCAGTACTCTGGTACCATTCCCGTATCCAAGGAGGATTGGAAGATTATGGCCAGTACCTCCACAATTTCCACCTTTACTTCCCTCAGCATCCTAGGATGCATCCCATCCGGTCCTGGTGACCTATCTACTTTAAGTACAGCCAGCCTTCCTTATCAATTTTTATCCCATCCAGTATCTCAACTACCTCCTCTTTCACTATGACTTTGGCAGCATCTTCTTCCTTGATCAAGACAGATGCAAAGTACTCATTTATTACTTCAGCTATACCCCCACCTCCATGTGTAGGTCTCCATTTTTGTCCCAAATCGGCCCCACCCCTCCTCTTACAACCTGTTTACTAGTATATGCCTCTCGGAGATGTTTGAATTCCCTTTTATGTTAGCTGACAATCTATTTACATAATCTTTCTTTGCCCCTCTTATTTCCTTTTTCACTTCCCTCTAAACTTTCTATATTCAGCCTGGTTCTCACTTGACTTTGGTTGCCCTACCTTTCCCCCTCGTGGGAATGTATCTTGACTGTACCCGGACCATCTCCTCTTTAAAAGCAACCTATTGTTTGATTACAGTTTTGCCTGTGAATCTTTGATTCCAATTTACTTGGGCCAGTTTCATTCTCAACGCACAGAAATGATCTTTCCTCCTATTAAGTATTTCTACTCTAGATTGCTCCGTTTTTTTCCATTGCTAGTCTAAACCTTATGATACTGTGATCACTGTTCCCAAAATGTTCTCCGACTGACACTTGCTCTACTTGACTCACCTCATTCTCCAGAACCAGCAATGCCTCCTCCCTCGTTGGGCCGGAAACATACTATCAAGAAAGTTCTCCCGAACACACTTCAGAAATTCTTCCCCCTCTCTGCCCTTTAAACTATTACTATCCTAGTCTATATTAGGATAGTTGAAGTACCCCAATATCACTACTCTATAGTTCTTGCTCTGCAATTACCCTATAAATTTGCTCCTCTCTATCCTTCCCACTAGTTTGCAGCCTATAGAATACACCAGGTAGTATAATGGCACCTCTATTGTTTCTCAACTCTAACCAAATAAATTCTGTCCTTGACCCCTCCAGGACATCCTCTCGCTCCAGCACTGCAATATTCTCCTTAATCAATACTGCCACCCCACCTCCTTTCTTTCCTTCCCTATCTTTCCTGAACACCTTATATCCAGGAATATTTAGTACCCAATTCTGCTCTTTTTTGAGCCAGGCTCCATTATCATCATATTCCAATGTGTCTATTTGCGCTTGCAGCTCAACAACCTTATTTACCACATTTCGTATGTTCACATACATGCACTGTAAACCTATCTTGGACCTTCTTCTATTCTCTCTAAGTCTATCCCCACGAAATACCGTACTATTTCTTACTCGATCTCTCCCAATCTTTGTGCGCATTGTTTCTCCTTTCTAATGCTACATTCTGGTGCCCGACCCCTGCCAAATTAGTTTCAACCCTCCCCACGGCACTAGCAAACCCCCTCTCTCTCCTCTCCCCCCGCTCGTGAGGACATTGGTCCCAGCTCTGTTGAGGTACAACCCGTCCGACCTGTACAGCTCCCAACTCTCCCAATGTCCCAGGAATCTAAATCCCTCCCTCCTGCACCATCTCTCCAGCCACACATTCATATGCTCTATCCTCCTATTTCTATACTCACAAGCTCGTGGCACCAGGAGTATTCCAGAGATTACTACTGTTATGTATGTAAACTTGTATATACCTTGTACAGCCACCAGAGGGCTCATCCCCTGGAGTCCCAAGGGATCCCACAAAGGTACTTAAGGAGGCCTCAGAGGCTGGAGAGGCACTTTGGAGATCTGCAATAAAAGACTACGGTCACACTTTACTTTGAGCTCACAGTGTCCAGTCAGACTCTTTATTCATATACAACAACTACCTTTGAGCTCCTGCTTTTTAATCTCTCTCCTAGCACCCCAAAATCTGTCTGCAGGACCTCATCTCTCTTTCTACCTACGTCATTGATACCGGTATGGACCACGACCTCTGGCTGTTCACACCCACCAACCCACCCCCCAGCCCACCCTCAGAATGTTCTGCAGCCGCTCAGTAACATCCTTCATCCTGGCACCAGGGAAGCAACATACCATCCTGAAATCACGTCTGCACCCATTTGTTCCCCTATCAAATCTCCTATCACTATTGCTTTCCCGATCTTCCTCCTCACTCCCTGTACAGCTGAGCCACCCGTGGTGCCATGGTCTTGGCTCTGGCTGTACACCCCAGAGGAACCAAAACCCTCACCACTGGTTGGAGTGCGAGATGCACTCAGGGAACTCCTGCACTACCTGCTTGGTTCTCCTTGTCTGTCTGATGGTCACCCATTTCTCCTCTGCCTGCACACTCTTACGTTACGGGGTGACCACCTCCTGAAATGTGCTATCCACGTAGCTCTCAGCCTCACAGTAGTGTTTATCCTCCATGGGTAGTCATCCTAACCCTTTAATGGTCAAGTTAATCGCTGACAACTAGCCGCAACTATTAGCATAGCAGCAAACTTGCATTCATAACTATTTCAACAACCTAAAGTACTAGTCAAAGCGGCTTAATCTAATTAGTTTCTATCAACTTCATTCACAACTAATTGGTAACTTCATACAGTATTAAACTATATCTCAACTGAAAATTCATATGAAAAAACAGGATACAAAAATGTTAGTTTGAAGCAAGGCAGATCATAAATATAACACTATACTCCTCCATCTTTCAAATCAATTGCAGAAGCCACAAAACTATTAGAGCACGTTGCGTGAGCCTACTTTGTTGCTGTAATGCTTACACATACAGTGTTCACATGCATTACTGTATGAGCTGTTCTGGGATTCAAAGGAAAGCTTCCTTCAATCTTAAGTGGGCAGAAAAAGACAGAACATCTGGTGATTGAAATGCGAGTGAAGTGTGGAACAGACTGAGGAAGTTGCATTAGCATCTATTGGGAGAAAAGAGTGTGATTTGTCAGAATACTGTGCATGACAAATCACTTGCGCAAACAATAATCAATCTATGTACATATAAACACATCAGAATCCATATAATTTTAAGTCAGAAAAGTCATATGTAACATACAAAATAGATTGAGTTGCAAATGTGTTGCCTTTAGGTTTACTGGGTTATTTTACATATAGACTACTTATCTAATTTTGTTATTTGCTGTTTGGACAATTGGGAAATCATGTTTGACAAATTTGCTGGAGTTCTTTGAGGATGTAACGAGCAGGGTGGATAAAGGGGAACCAGTAGAGGTCATGTATTTGGATTTCCAGAAGGCATTCGATAAGGTGCCACATAAAAGGTGCATAAGATAAGAGCTCACGGGATTGGGGGTAATATATGTGTGAATAGAGGATTGCCTAACTAGCAGAAAACAGAGAGTCAGGATAATTGAGTCATCTTCAGGTCCGCAAACTGTAACTAGTGGGGTGCTACAGGGATCAGTGCTGGGTCCTCAACTATTTACAATCTATATTAATGACTTGGATGAAGGGACCGAGTGCAATGTGGCCAAATTTGCTGATGATACAAAGATAGGTGGGAAAGCAAGTTGTGAGGAGGACGCAAAGAATCTGCAAAGGGATATAGATAAGCTAAGTGAGTGGGCAAAAATTTGGCAGATGGAGCATAATGTGGGAAAATGTGAGGTTATCCACTTTGGTAGGAAAAATAAAAAAGCAAATTATTTAAATGGGGAGAGCTTACAAAATACTGACATACAGAGGGATCTGGGGAGTCATTGTACATGAAACACAAAAGGTTAGCATGCAGATACAGGAAGTAATTAGGAAGGCAAATGGAATGTTGGACTTTATCACAAGGCGGATGGAGTGTAAAAGTAGAGAAGTCCTGCTACAGCTGCAAGACCACACCTGGAGTACTGCATACAATTTTGGTCTCTTTATTTAAGGAAAGATATGCTTGCATTGGAGGCTGTTCAGAGAAGGTTCTCGAGGTTGATTCCTGAGATGAAGGGGTTGTCTTATGAAGAAAGGTTGAGCAGGTTGGGCCTAAACTCATTGGAGTTTAGAAGAATGAGATGTGATCTTATTCAAACGTATAAGTTTCTGAGGGGGCTCGACAGGGTAGATGCAGAGAGGATGTTTCCCCGCGTGGGGGAATCTGGAACCAAGGGGCACAGTTTCAGAATAAGGGGTCGCCCATTCAAAATGGAAATGAGGAGGAATTTCTTCTCTTAAAGGGTCGTGAATCTTTGGAATTCTCTACCCCAGAGAACTGTGGATGCTGGATCATTGAATATATTTGAGGTGGAGAGGGACAGATTTTTGAATGATAAGGGAGTCGAGGGTTATGGGGTGCAGGCAGGGAAGTGGAGTTGAGGCCAAGATCATATCAGCCATGATCTTATTGAATGGCGGAACAGGCTCAAGGGGCTAAATGGCCTACTCCTGCTCCGATTTCTTATATTCTTATGTCCTGAGGTGATAGCAGCCCTTCTTCAACCGCTGCAATTTTTGTACTGATGGTGCTCCAGCAATGGTGTTAGGATTTTAACCCAGCAACAATGAAGGGATAGCACTGTATCTCCAAGTCAGGATGGCGTGTGACTTGGAGCTGAACTTGCAGGTGATGGTGTTCCATAATAATTGCCTCAGCCTGAACCACTTCTTGTAAAAACCCTTTGGCATTGTTGCCAAATTAGGTTATTTTAAGGGTTAAGTCATGGCAGGCGAGCCCAGACCTGTGTCATGCTCCTCCTGTGCCATGTGGGAAATCAAGGACACTTCCAGTGTCCCTGACGACTATGTGTGCAGGAAGTGTATCCAGCTGCAGCCCGTTAGACCGCATGACGGCACTGGAGCCGCGGATGGATTCACTCTGGAGCATGCGCGATGCTGAGGATGTCGTGGATAGCACGTTCAGTAAGTTGGTCACACCGCAGGTAAAGGTTACAAAGGCAGATAGGGAAAGTGTGACCATCAGGCAGAGCAGGAGTAGGAAGGCAGTGCAGGACTCCCCTGCGGTCATCTCCCTCCAAAACAGATATACCGCTTTGGATATTGTTGAGAGAGATGGCTCACCAGTGGAAGGCAGCAGCAGTCAAATTCATAGCACTGTGGGTGGCTCTGCTGCACAGGAGGGCAGGAAAAAGAGTGGAAGAGCTATAGTGATAGGGGATTCTATTATAAGGGGGATAGATAGGCGTTTCTGCGGTCGCAACAGAGACTCCAGGATGGTATGTTGCCTCCCTGGTGCAAGGGTCAAGGATGTCTCGGAGCGGCTGCAGCACATTCTGGAGGGGGAGGGTGAATAGCTAGTTGTCGTGGTGCATATAGGTACCAACGATATAGGTAAAAAGCTGGATGAGGTCCTACAAGCTGAACGTAGGGAGCTAGGAGTTAAATTAAAAAGTCGGACCTCAAAGGTAGTAATCTCAGGATTGCTACCAGTGCCACGTGCTAGTCAGAGTAGAAATAGCAGGATAGCTCAGGTGAATACGTGGCTTGAGGAGTGATACAAGAGGGAGGGATTCAAATTCCTGGGACATTGGAACCGGTTCTGGGGGAGATGGGACCAGTACAAACCGAACGGTCTGCACCCGGGCAGGACCGGAACCAATGTCCTAGGGGGAGTGTTTGCAAGTGCTGTTGGGGAGGGGTTAAACTAATATGGCAGGGGGATTGAATGGGAACCTATGCAGGGAGATAGAGGGAAATAAAATGGGGGCAGTAGCAAAAGATAGAAAGGAGAATAGTAAAAGTGGAGGGCAGAGAAACCCAAGGCAAAAATCAAAAAGGGTCACATTACAGCAAAATTCTAAAGGGACAAAGAGTGTTAAAAAGACAAGCCTGAAGGCTCTGTGCCTCAATGCGATGAGTATTCATAATAAGGTGGATGTATTAACTGCCCAGGCAGCTATTAACGATTATGATATAATTGGGATTATGGAGACATGGTTCCAGGGTGACCAAGGCTGGGAACTCAACATCCAGGGTTATTCAACATTCAGGAAGGATAGACAGAAAGGAAAAGGAGGTGGGGTAGCGTTGCTGGTTGAAGAGGAAATTAATGCAATAGTAAGAAAGGATATTAGCTTGGATGATGTGGAATCTGTATGGGTGGAGCTGTGGAATACCAAAGGGCAGAAAACTCTAGTGGGAGTTATGTACAGACCACCAAACAGTAGTAGTGAGGTTGGGATGGCATCAAACAAGAAATTAGGGATGCGTGCAATCATCATCAAAGGCAGTCCCTCGTATCGAGGATGACTTGCTTCCACGCCAAAAGGGGATGAGTTCACCGGTGTTTCAATGAAGGACTTAATATTCCAGGTCGCAAATTACATGTTGAAGGGTGGAAGATGCCTGTGCGTGGATTTTTTTAACTTGTGGTGGCTGGTGTCACGGGCTTGACAGAGCTAGGTCTTGGTCCAGTGGCAAGGATTAACCAAGACGACTGGAGACCAGCTCTGCTGCACGGATGCCTCTCCTGGGCCCCGATCACGTCACTCCATGATCACTCGCCACTCCTGCGCCCCAGCCTCGCCACTCCTGCTGTACTTGCCCATGCTCCAATCAGCGAGCTGGACCTTGGTGACGTCCAATCCAGTTGCAAGGTGCACCTTAAAGCACATTAGATCTGCTTCCGTTCTTTCCAGTGTGGGAGTGCCTGATTCTGCCACGATTCATTGGCTTACTCGCTGCTTCTCCTGGTGAAAACGTGTCGCTAATGGTTCCGTGCTGTCTATGGTTTCTTCTCTTCATCCCAGATGGAGTGCTCGATCCTGGATATAAAAAGTGGCCGCATGGCCTTAGCTCTCTCTCTTTGCTCTCACTTGCTTCACCTCTACAAGGATCGAGTGTGCAGTAAAGGTACAGCAGTTATCATGGGCGACTTTAATCTACATATAAATTGGGCGAACCAAGCTGGTAGCAATGCGGTGGAGGAGGATTTCCTGGAGTGTATTAGGGATGGCTTTCTAGACCAATATATCGAGGAACCAACTCGAGAGCTGGCCATCCTAGACTGGGTGATGTGTAATGAGAGGGGACTAATTAGCAATCTTGTTGTGCGAGGCCACCGGGGAAGAGTGACCATAATATGGTAGAATTCTTTATTAAGATGGAGAGTGACACAGTTAATTCAGAGACTAGGGTCCTGAACTTAAGGAAAGGTAACTTCGATGGTATGAGACATGAATTGGCTAGGATAGACTGGCAAATGATACTTAAAGGGTTGACAGTAGATAGGCAATGGCAGACATTTATAGATCACATGGATGAACTTCAACAATTGTACATCCCTGTCTGGAGTAAAAATAAAATGGGGAAGGTAGCTCAATTGGGGCTAACAAGGGAAATTAGGGATAGTGTTAAATCCAAGGAAGAGGCATAAAGATTGGCCAGAAAAAGCAGCAACCCTGAGGACTGGGAGAAATTTAGAATTCAGCAGAGGAGGACAAAGGGTCTAATTAGGAGGGGGAAAATAGAGTATGAGAGGAAGCTTGCTGGCAACATAAAAACTGACTGCAAAAACTTCTATAGATATGTGAAGAGAAAAAGATTAGTGAAGACCAACGTAGGTCCTTTGCAGTCAGAATCAGGTGAATTCATAATGGGGAACAAAGAAATGGCAGACCAACTGAACAAATACTTTGGATCTGTCTTCACTAAAGAAGACACAAATAACCTTCCGGAAATACTAAGGATTCGAGGGTCTAGCAAAAAGGAGGAACTGAAGGAAATCCTTATTAGTCAGGAAATTGTGTTAGGGAAATTAATGGGATTGAAGGACGATAAATCACCAGGGCCTGAGTGCTTAAGTTGCCTGAGAAAATAAAAGGCGACTTCAGAAATATCTGATCAATTTAACAATCTTAAATAAACAATATCAATGAAAAGTATAAAATTGCAGGTTTCTAAATCCCTAGAAATAGTGGATGCATTGGTCATCATTTTCCAACATTCTATTGACTCTGGATCAGTTCCTATGGACTGGAGGGTAGCTAATGTAATACCACTTTTTAGAAAAGGAGGAAGAGAGAAAACAGGAAATTATAGACCGGTTAGCCTGACATCGGTAGTGGGGAAAATGTTGGAATCAATTATTAAAGATGAAATAGCAGCGCATTTGGAAAGCAGTGACAGGATCGGTCCAAGTCAGCATGGATTTATGAAAGGGAAATCATGCTTGACAAATCTTCTGGAATTTTTTGAGGATGTAACTAGCAGAGTGGACAAGGGAGAACCAATGGATGTGGTGTATTTGGACTTTCAAAAGGCTTTTGACAAAGTCCCACACAAGAGATTAGTGTGCAAAATTAAAGCACATGGTATTGGGGGTAATGTATTGATGTGGATAGAAAACTGGTTGGCAGACAGGAAGCAGAGAGTCGGAATAAACGGGTCCTTTTCAGAATGGCACGCAGTGACAAGTAGGGTGCTGCAGGGTTCAGTGCTAGGACCCCAGCTATTTACAATATACATCAATGATTTAGATGAAGGAATTGAATGTAATATCTCCAAGTTTGCAGATGACACTAAGCTGGGTGGCGGTGTGTGCTGTGAGGAGGATGCTGAGAGGCTGCAGGGTGACTTGGACAGGTTAGGTGAGTGGGCAAATGATTGGCAGATGCAGTATAATGTGGATAAATGTGAGGTTATCCAGTTTGGTGGCAAAAACAGGAAGACAGATTATCTGAATGGTGACAGATTAGGAAAAGGGGAGGTGCAACGAGACCTGGGTGTCATGGTACATCAGTCATTGAAGATTGGCATGCAGGTACAGCAGGTGAAGGCGGCAAATGGCATGTTGGCCTTCATAGCTGGAGGATTTGAGTATAGGAGCAGGGAGGTCTTACTGCAGTTGTACAGAGCCTTTTTGTGAGGCCACACCTAGAATATTGTGTTCAGTTTTGGTCTCCTAATCTGAGGAAGGACGTTCTTGCTATTGAGGGAGTACAGCGAAGGTTTACCAGATTGATTCCCGGGATGGCAGGGCTGACATATGAGGAGAGACTGGATCAGCTGGGCTTGTATCCACTGAGGTTTAGTTGAATGAGAGGGGATCTCATGGAAACATATAAAATTCTGACAGGATTGGACAGGTTAGAGGCAGGAAGAATGTTCCCGTTGCTGCGGAGTTCCAGAACCGGGGTCACAGTCTAAGAATAAGGGGTAAGCCATTTAGGACCGAGATGAGGAGAAACTTCATCACTCAGAGAGTGGTTAACCTGTGGAATTCTCTACCGCAGAAAATTGTTGAGGCCAGTTCGTTAGATGTATTCAGAAGGGAGTTAGATATGGCCCTTACAGCCAAAGGGATCAAGGGGTATGGAGAGAAAGCAGGAAAGGGGTACTGAAGTTGAAAAATCAGCCATAATCTTATTGAATGGCGGTGCAGGCTCGAAGGGCCAAATGGCCTGCGCCTGCATCTAATTTCTATGTTTCTGTGTGATAAGCATTCCACGGTTCAAAAATGCTCTGAGTAAAGATTTTCTTGCCAGATCTCTCTCCTCACTTTGTTCATGCCAATTTTAAATAGATTACTGACTCCCAAACCAAAAGAAATAGTATTTTCCTATTCACCATCACAACTCTTCATGAATTTTTAAAATTTCTTTTAATTGATAGGAGGATGTGGGGAAAATAGGATGAGAAAAGAGGAGGAGATAATGAAGAGGAGATAGGAGGAGGAGATAATGAAGAGGAGGAGATAGGAGGAGAAGAAAAAGAGGGGAAGATAGGAGGAGAAAAAGAGGCGGAGATGGGAGAGATAAGAGGAGAATAAGAGGGGGAGATAGGAGAAGGAGCAAAAGTGGGGGAGACATGAGGAGGAGAAAAAAAAGGGGAGACAGGAGGAGAAAAAAACAAGGGGGAGACAGGAGGAGAAAAAAACAAGGGGGAGACAGGAGGAGGAAAAAACAAGGGGGAGACAGGAGGAGAAAAAAAACAAGGGGGAGACAGGAAGAGGAAAAAAAGGGGAAGAGAAGATAGAAAAGGAAGTGATCGGGGAGAAGAAAGGAATTGGGAAAATGAAGAAGGGAAAGGAAGAGAAAGGCTTGGGGGATGGTTTGATTTTCAAATTTTTCTGTTTGGTGAGATGTGGTGACCAATTTGTTATTCCGCGTGGTGGGCAACGTTGACTTTGCGGGCCAAGGGGACAGCCTAATTTTCTTCACCTGAAAGTCTCGTTTCCTTCTGCTGCCCCTGCGGATGGTCACTCACTTCTCTCTTCTACCCAATCTTCGTGTCCTGGATGACCACAGTTTGGTACGTATGATCCAAAAATCCTTAATCCTCTCCAATGCTGCTCAGTAGTCTATTGCTCCTCAAGCACTGAGATCATCAATTCCAGAGACTCAATTTTCCTACACTTTGGATATATTAAGGATCCATCATGGCCCAAATATTACATTCATCACATATCATGAGGGTTTCTTGCACTGCCATTCTTCCATTTGTAACTGTCCAACTTTAAAAATGCCTGTAAAGTTATTTTAAACGCTCACTCATAGAAACATACAAACATAGAAAATAGTTGCAGGAGTAGGCCATTCGGCCCTTCTAGCCTGCACCGCCATTCAATGAGTTCATGGCTGAACATGCAACTTCAGTACCCCATTCCTGCTTTCTCACCATACCCCTTGATTCCCCGAGTAGTAAGGACTTCATCTAACTCCTTTTTGAATATATTTAGTGAATTGACCTCAACAACTTTCTGTGGTAGAGAATTCCACAGGTTCACCACTCTCTGGGTGAAGAAATTCCTCCTCATCTCGGTCCTAAATGGCTTCCCCCTTATCCTTAGACTGTGTCCCCTGGTTCTGGACTTCCCCAACATTGGGAACATTCTTCCTGCATCTAACCTGTCTAACCCCGTCAGAATTTTAAACGTTTCTATGAGGTCCCCTCTCATTCTTCTGAACTCCAGTGAATACAAGCCCAGTTGATCCAGTCTTTCTTGATAGGTCAGTCCCGCCATCCCGGGAATCAGTCTGGTGAACCTTCGCTGCCCTCCCTCAATAGCAAGAATGTCCTTCCTCAGGTTAGGAGACCAAAACTGTACACAATACTCCAGGTGTGGCCTCACCAAGGCCCTGTACAATTGTAGCAACACCTCCCTGCCCTTGTACTCAAATCCCCTCGCTATGAAGGCCAACATGCCATTTGCTTTCTTAACCGCCTGCTGTACCTGCATGCCAACCTTCAATGACTGATGTACCATGACACCCAGGTCTCTTTGCACCTGCCCTTTTCCTAATCTGTCACCATTCAGATAATAGTCTGTCTCTCTGTTTTTACCACCAAAGTGGATAACCTCACATTTATCCACATTATACTTCATCTGCCATGCATTTGCCCACTCACCTAACCTATCCAAGTCGCTCTGCAGCCTCATAGAATCCTCCTTGCAGCTCACACTGCCACCCAACTTAGTGTCATCCGCAAATTTGGAGATACTACATTTAATCCCCTCGTCTAAATCATTAATGTACAGTGTAAACAGCTGGGGCCCCAGCACAGAACCTTGCGGTACCCCACTAGTCACTGCCTGCCATTCTGAAAAGTCCCCATTTACTCCTACTCTTTGCTTCTTGTCTGACAACCAGTTCTCAATCCATGTCAGCACACTACCCCCAATCCCATGTGCTTTAACTTTGCACATTAATCTCTTGTGTGGGACCTTGTCGAAAGCCTTCTGAAAGTCCAAATATACCACATCAACTGGTTCTCCCTTGTCCACTCTACTGGAAACATCCTCAAAAAATTCCAGAAGATTTGTCAAGCATGATTTCCCTTTCACAAATCCATGCTGACTTGGACCTATCATATTACCTCTTTCCAAATGCACTGCGATGACATCCTTAATAATTGATTCCATCATTTTACCCACTACCGATGTCAGGCTGACCGGTCTGTAATTCCCTGTTTTCTCTCTCCCTCCTTTTTTAAAAAGTGGGGTTACATTGGCTACCCTCCACTCGATAGGAACTGATCCAGAGTCAATGGAATGTTGGAAAATGACTGTCAATGCATCCACTATTTCCAAGGCCACCTCCTTAAGTACTCTGGGATGCAGTCCATCAGGCCCTGGGGATTTATCGGCCTTCAATCCCATCAATTTCCCCAACACAATTTCCCGACTAATAAGGATTTCCCTCAGTTCCTCCTCCTTACTAGACCCTCCGACCCCTTTTATATCCGGAAGGTTGTTTGTGTCCTCCTCAGTGAATACCGAACCAAAGTACTTGTTCAATTGGTCCGCCATTTCTTTGTTCCCCGTTATGACTTCCCCTGATTCTGACTGCAGGGGACCTACGTTTGTCTTTACTAACCTTTTTCTCTTTACATATCTATAGAAACTTTTGCAATCCGTCTTAATGTTCCCTGCAAGCTTCTTCTCGTACTCCATTTTCCCTGCCCTAATCAAACCCTTTGTCCTCCTCTGCTGAGTTCTAAATTTCTCCCAGTCCCCGGGTTCTCTGCTATTTCTGGCCAATTTGTATGCCACTTCCTTGGCTTTAATGCTATCCCTGATTTCCCTTGATAGCCACGGTTGAGCCACCTTCCCTTTTTTATTTTTACGACAGACAGGAATGTACAATTGTTGTTGTTCATCCATGCGGTCTCTAAATGTCTGCCATTGCCCATCCACAGTCAACCCCTTCAGTATCATTCGCCAATCTATCCTAGCCAATTCACGCCTCATACCTTCAAAGTTACCCTTCTTTAAGTTCTGGACCATGGTCTCTGAATTAACTGTTTCATTCTCCATCCTAATGCAGAATTCCACCATATTATGGTCACTCTTCCCCAAGGGGCCTCGCACAACGAGATTGCTAATTAATCCTCTCTCATTACACAACACCCAGTCTAAGATGGCCTCCCCCCTAGTTGGTTCCTCGACATATTGGTCTAAAAAAAACCATCCCTTATGCACTCCAGGAAATCCTCCTCTACCGTATTGCTTCCAGTTTGGTTAACCCAATCTATGTGCATATTAAAGTCACCCATTATAACTGCTGCACCTTTATTGCACGCACCCCTAATTTCATGTTTGATTCAAACCAAACCCCTGCAAGAATCAAACTTCGCTTCAAATAAGTTATCTGATTGAGTGCAAATTATTCAAATGAGCAACTGAGGCCGGAATTTTGCTGGTGCTCAGAGGATGGGATCAGAGACGGGTCAGCTGTGAAATTTAAAATGATTGACAGCAGGTCGGAACCGTGCTGTCAACCCGCCTCCACGCTACTTAACCAATGCTGAACAGACCAGACACGCAGCGGCGAGGTATGCAATTTAGGTCAGTATTATCTTGTTAAAAGGCTATTAAAAACGATTTTGAGGTCAATTTACCATTATTTTGGTTTCCTACGAGGTTACCACTGCTCAAGTCACGTCAGGTAAGAACGTTGGGAGTTGTGTCAACACGAATTCATTTCATTACCCAACAGCTGCAAGTGTGCTATATAAAAGCTCCCATCTCACAGCTGTTCACTTTCCAAGATCAGAACCTCTTGCTTACTGAATTTGGAAGGCACAATAACCTTTATGCAGGATGCAAGTCTTTGGAGCAATCTTTCTATCCAGTGTCACCGCATTGGAACAACCTTGCTCACCATCGACAGATAAGTTCTGTCATCTCAACTTCAGCTGCCATCTATTACATTAGCATTGGTGCCCTTGAAACTATATCCCCTTAGTCCTCAGAATTCCACCACGATCAACCCCAACACCAGCACCAACAACATCAACCTTCTCCGCAATCAACTGATGCTGCACAGGACAGAGGGCATCAGCACCCAACAACATTGCTGCCCTGGTGGCCAGGGATGGCCTCACCATGGCCAGATGTACTTCACTTGACACTGTACACCCTGGCTGTCACATGATGTGCCAGGTTGGCGACACCCCACACCAACACCATAAAGCATCCATACAATGCCCATACCATTCCTTTCACACTCATCAGCATTACGGGAGCGACCCTTTTGTTTACCATTCACTGCAACTCACTAAGCCACTTCCAAAGATGCACAGAAATCTGTCCCAGAAAGCAAAGTGTTGAAAATAACCATTTCAATGTTTGACAACACATTAACAGAAACTTTACATGACATTGGCTAAAACACCCAAGTGCCTACCCTTGTGCGTTGTTAGTTGGTATGATTGGACTAGGATATGGGGGGGGGGCGGGGGGAAGTATGATGGATGGCTAGTGAGATAGAGAAGTGATGATGTAGATAGAGAGAGGGATGGGTGGGGCTGCAAGGTAAGTTGGTATGAGTAAGGATGTGTAGGAGTAGAGTAGGGAATGCAAAGTGACGGGGATGTGATGAGTGGCATAGCATGATGAGGTTGAGCGTGGCTTTGCAGTGACATTTCATTATCTACTGAGATCACTGAAAGGTTTGCGCGACTGCAGCCAGGTCCTTCTGACGACACCCTGTTTGTGCCCTCCTGCGCATTGGTTTCCTGATGAGGTCTATTCCACCCAATGGAAGGGAAGAGAACCTCCCTGCTTGCTGTGACTCCCTCCATCGCATATGAAGGGAGTCATGGGAGAGCCTGGATGCAGCCCTGCGCCGCTTGTCAGTTTGCAGCAGTTCAATGCTGTAGAACACTGTCAGCACAACTGTTAAAATCAATTGGGACATGGTTCCTTTAAGGAAACCAGCTGATGACGCGACATCAAATGATGTCATCAGACCCGCTTCCTTTTATTATTAATAATGATAACTTTTATTGATATAGCGCCTTTAACGTAGTAAAATGTCCCAAGGTGCTTCACAGCAGTGTTACAAGACAAAGCAGATAAATTTGACACCAAGTCACAAAAGGAGAAAATTAAGGCAGATGACCAAATGCTTGGTTAAAGAGGTAGGTTTTAAGGAGCGTCTTAAAAGGAGGAAAGCGAGGCAGAGAGTTTTAGGGAGGGAGTTTCAGAGCTTAGGGCCCAAACAGCTGAAGGCACGGCCACCAATGGTTGAGCAGTTATAATGAGTTTTAATTGGCTGGGAACTTTGCTGGGCAGGCTTAACAAGCCCAAAGAACATAAATTCACTTCAACAGAGCGGGATGGAGACAGCAGCGGGTTTGGACCCTGCTACCGACCCCGGCTGCACCGAACCCATCTCGGTAGATGAAATCACCGGCCGGATGTTAGGGAAGGGTACAGGATTCATCCATATCTCACGGATTCATCAGTTTGCGGGGGGGAGGGGGGGAATTGGGAGATAATGATCAACAGTTTGCTAGGCCTTGTTTGAATTGAAGCCATCAGACTTCTTGGGGTCCAGTGTCAATGTTGAGGACTCCCAGGGCCAAGCCCATCCAACTAAATCATTATGCCTCCAACTCTGCTGATTCTATCCTGGCAGTCTAACAGTACATATCAAGGAACAATGATGGAGGAGTCTGGAATGTTGGCTGAAAGATGTTATACTGAGTATAACAATGTCACATTGTTTGACTAGTTTGTAGAACAGCTTTGCCAACTTGGGCAAGATGTTAGTGAGAAAGATTGTGCAGGCCAACTGCACTGGGATTGTCCGAGTTTTGCACTGCTCCAATGCATGGATCATGCTGATAGGTCTGTCTGATATTTCTATTTTGGAGTGATTGTTTTTACAACTGGGTAGCTTGCTAGGCCACTTTACAAGGCATCAAGAGTCAACCACATGTTGTGGGACTTGTGTCATGTGTCAACCAGACCATTCCATGAAGGCAATTAGTGAACCAGTTGGATTTTTACAACAATCTGGCAGGTTTAATGGTAATTTTTTCTGGTGCTAGCCCATAAGTCACTACATTTATTGAATTTGATTGCTCAAATTACCATATTGGGCTTTACAAAATACTTTAAAAGCATAGCTCAAATTTAAATGTCATAATTTTTACCTAGGAGGCATTATATTCCTAAGGGGATTCCACATTCCATTGTTCAGACCAATATTAAGACCCCTATCATCAACCGGAGGAGTTTGGAAAGCTACCCTAGGTCGTTCAGGTGGCTGTCTCTCTTCAACGGGAGATCTTTCATCACTTGAATATTTTGTGACATGGACTTCACCTCCTTGGTAAGAGGCATCATGCCCGTGACGATCATGTTGTCGTATCACAGCACCAAACTGCCTTAATCGATTTGGCTGTAAAATAGAACCGAGAATTACAGTTCCATCAACAAATAGTCGTCTTCCAACAGCAACCACCAAAAAGCATTTATATAATGATTTTATCACAGAAAATATCCATCATTGTACCAATAGGTATAAAGAAAACAGATGCTAAATGCCAAACCTGAAGTGAGAGATTAGATAGGTGACCAAATGTTTGGTCAAAGAAATTAATCTTGTAAAGGTATCTAAAAATGGAAATTTAAGAAGGGACTTCCAAAGAGTAGTATCAAGGTTGCTGAATGTTCTGTCTTTAGTGATGGTATGAAAGGAAAGAGGCCTAAAGTCAGAAGAACAGTTTGTTTGGGAGAGAGAGTATATGGCTGAAGTAGATTACAAACAGGATGGGCAAGGATGTGGTAATATGTAAAAAAAACATCTGCATTACATCCGGTCTAAAAAAAAAATCCTATTTCCTGTTGTCATGTTTTGTCACACGTGTGTCAATCTTTCTTTATATTAGTTGTATATCAAAGCTTGCAGGTGACACTAAATTAAGAGGGACAGTAAGTAGTGCAAATAGGAGCATGAAGTTGCAAAGGGACATAGACAGACTAAGTGAGCCAGCAAAAGTGTGACAGATGGAGTTTAATTAGCAAGTGTGAGGTCATCCAGTTTGAACCCAAGAAAGAAAAGCCAGAATATTTTGTAAATTGTGAGAAATTGAGAACTGTAGAGGAGCAGAGTGTTTTGGGAGTCCAAGGACACAAATCATTTAAAGCTAGTAGACAGGTACAAAAAGCAATCAAAAAAGCTCATGAATGTTGGTCTTTATCTCAAGGAGGCAGGATTAAAAAGTTATGCTTCAGTTGATAAGAGCCTTGCATAGGTTGCATCTGGAGTACTGCATTCAGGTTTGGGCACCGCACCTCAGAAATTATATATTGGCCTTGGCGGGCATGCAACACAGATTCACAAGAATGATACCAGGGCTTAGAGTGTTAAATTATAATCACAGGTTGCATAAACTTGGCTTTCATTCCCTTAAGTATAGAAGATTGAGGGGTGATCTGATCGAGGGGTTTAAAATGTTAAAAAGATTCAATAGGGTAGATACAGAGAAATTATTTCCTCTGATGGGGGAATCAAGAACGAGGGGACCTAGTCTTAAAAGTTAGAGCAAGGTCATTTAAGAATGAAAGCAGGGAGCATTTTTTCACAAAAAGGGTCATAGAAATTTGAAATTCTCTACCCCAAAAGGATGCTGGGACAACTGGAGCTTTCAAGACTGAGATAGATAGTGTTTTGTAAGGTAAGGGTATCAAGGGATATGGAGCTAAGGCAGGTAAATGAAGTTGAGGTACAGATCAATCATGATCTAAATGAATGGCAGAGCAGGCTCGAGGATCTGAATGTCCTACTCTTGTTTCTATTATAAATTATGTCTGTATGGAAACTGCATATGTAAACTATTAAACTTGGCATAGTCTTGTTGCACCCTCTCACCAGTGGTGGCACTGTAGCACCGGTTTTCATCTCCCAGTTCCGCTGCCTGTTTTACAAAGAAACTCCTATGCTCTAACCAACTCTACTTCTCTGCTTCCTGAATTGCTATGTTTTCTACTCATAGAAGAATACAGCACAGGAGACCATTCAGCCCATCATGTCTGTGCCAGCTCTTGAAAGAGCTATCCAATTAGTCCCACACCCTTGCTCTTTCCTCATAGCTTTGCATATTTTTTCTTTACAAGTATATATCCAATACCCTTTTGTAATTTACTATTTAAAACTCTCACTCTTCCAAACTTAATCCCCAACTGCTATGCAGTATGAATCTACTGTACAGCATGCTTACAATTAGGAACTGATAAGAAATTAATTGCCATGCAATCGTAGACAAGATAAATTCTCATTGCCTCTTCTGTCAGAAAGATAATAAGATTAATGGGACATCGCTAATAGAATAAAATGACTTTACATTTCCATTGCAAATGACAAACAGGCATGTGTTCACAGTTCACAATGTATAGCTTGACCCCAAGTACTGGCAAAAAAAGGTCATACTCATACTCAAGGTGCAGAAGGATAAAAGCCGAAGCTGTATGTAGCAATGCATACAAAAAGGTTACGTTCTTACTTCCTTCTCTGGGTCTACAGCTCCTGAAGCAGCAACTCCGAGTTCAAGCTCCTTTTCCCTATGGCAGAAAGATAATGAACCATAAAAGTTAATCGTTTTTCCTCAAATTTCCAGAAAGAGCATCCCATGCTGGATATAATTCCATGAGTAGTAGTAGCCCTGAGCAAGACACTGAAAATTATCAGGTTACTTAACCATGGTACCCAAAATAATGAATTTAACTTGATTCTCACCAAAATTTGTACACATACAGAGGGCACTGGATAGCAATCAGAAGTGGGAACCCTAACCAAGTTTCCATCAACCTAATCGAGGGATATTGAGCCCAGGTCTAAATGACATTTTAAGTAGTAGTTGACATGCTAGAGTAATTCCAGTTAGAGAATTAAGAATCTTTTGTTTTAGCATACTTGCTCACATGCAAGAAAAAAAGAGTCAAAAAATCAGAAAGCCCATATACTTTCAATTTCAGTTACCCAATCAGTCAGGTCCCTAATAATACATTTGCAGTTATACAAAATATAAAACAAAGTGAAAGTTATGAAGTATGGTTCACCAGCATTTCTTTCTCAATATTTAACAGCATTGCAACTTATTAGTTATGCGGTTCATAATGTATCAGCCCATGTCTGTAAACCAAAGACATCTGCGATTAATTAGTTTATAAGGAATCAAAAAATCGTAAGTGAATTAAGTATTTAATTACAATTTTAGTTCCAGTACTAATAACTTTTAAGTATTGGTATTGCAGCCTTTGATTATAAGTTTTAAACATTTATAAAGCAACTATGAATTACCGTTTCTTGTTTTTCTGTTTTTCTGATATTTGTTCCAACAATTCCTGTCTGTACCTCTCCCTTCTTCTCCTTTGTGCATTTTCTCGCTCACTGTTATCTAAAGATTATAATTAATATCAATAAAGTTGCACCACTCATCTTTTTCCAAATTTTACTGAAAAACAAAGATTCTCCAAACTTCTCATTATATAACCCACTAATTTACAATCATTTCATAACTAACAAGAAATACAATAGTGGCCCATTTTAGAGAGTGATTTCTATTCAGCAGTGTTTTGTTTGACTTTTGAACCAAACATTGAATGAAAGGGGTTCGACTGGTATCTGTGCAATGCAAGCAGAGGTTATAGAACTAAGTGATGTTAGCATATCAAAATAAGGTGTGCTTCTAGGAGCTCTGCATGCATGTTGCATATATATCGCCGTTCCTTCATAGTCACTGGATCAAAAATCTGGAACTCCCCATCTAACAGCATTTTGAGATTACCTTCACCACATGAACTACACCGGTTCAAAAAGGTCCACCACCACCATCTCAAGGACAACCAGGGATGGGCAATAAATGCCAACCACACCAACATCCCAAAGAGTGATTTAAAAAAAATGCTCCACTCCCTGGTAGATAATTTTTGCTAAGACAGTAGTCAAAAATGTTCACCATCTAACATTAAAAGGAGATTCCATATCAAGATTGAAAAATTTCCAGAAAGCCTAATGGACCATTTACGCACCTTTTCAAATATATATATTCACAACAATTTAGAGTTATGAGAAGTCCCAATTGGACCACAAAATAGTTGAATTAGGAGTTTTTAAAAATGTGTTAACCACCACTAATTTGCAGCCACAAATGTAGTTCTTATTTGAATTAAAAACCAATTAACATGAAAAATAAAAACATCTACATTTCATTATCTAAGGCCAGTTGTTCCATTTATTTAGTGAACTTTTTAAAAAAGTCACAAGGTTACTTCCAATTTCGTGTTCTTTTATTTTTGGTAATTTCTTGCATGGAACCTTAGCAAATACCTTCTGGAAGTCCATATAGACAACATTCATAGACACATCCTTAAAAGGAAGTTAGTGACTTCCTTAAAAAATTGGCTTGGAAAATTATGATTAACGCATTTGCAATTTCCTCACCTACTTATTTCAATACTCTGAGGTGGAAAACATGTCTATCATCAATCTAGCTCTAGAGATGAAGGGAGGAACTTGATTTTTTTTTTAAACTTATAATAAATCAAGTTCCTCCCCATGACATATTTATAGGTTTGCTTGTACCGCTTCCTCCACTGTGAAAACGAAGAGTACTCATTTAACTTTTCATTGAGGCATCTATTTTATGATCTTTATATCCACTGAAAGCTACACTAACTTGGCAGAGGGATGGGCACCAGGATGAAACATTTGACAGGAGAAACAAGGTGCGCAGAGAACTGGGAGAGACGAATCGCACTAGTTCAGAAACAGGAGTGATCAGACAGGTGGCAAATACAAGTCAGTTTAAGCTGGGCTTGGAGCACATGTGCATAAATGCGTGTATCGTGGTCAATAAGGTTGATGAGCTGCAGGCACAAGTCGCCACATGGGACTATGACATAGTGGCAATATCAGAGATCTGGTTCAAAGAATGGGAGGAACTTATTATTCCTGGTTACAAGGTATTCAAGAAAGGTAGGGAAGGGGAAAAAGGAGGGTTGGCAGTATTGATCAACAAAAGTCATTTGCACCCAATTAACACCCCCTGGGGCTAACAGGAGGTGCAAATGACCCAAATTTCTCCCCCATAGAGTACAAAAGCAAGGAAGTTTTGCGAAACCTTTTGTAAAGCATTGGTTAAACCTGAGCTGAAGTATTCTGGGCGCCACGTTTTTGGATAGATGTCAAGGCTTTAGAGGTTGTGTAGGAGAGATTTACAAGAATGGTACCATGGATGAAAGACTTCAGTTATGTCGAAGCTGGGGTTGTTCTCCTTAGAGAGAGACGGTCAAGAGGAGATTTAATAGAGGTGTTCAAAATTATGAACGGTTTTGAGGAAATAAAGACAAACTGTTTCCAGTAGCAGAATGGTTGGTAGCTCGAGGACACAGATTTAGGTGATTGGCAAAAGAACTAGAGGACTTTTAATAAAAATATATAAATGCAGCGAGTTATTGTGATCTGGAATGCACAACCTAAAAGTGTGATGGAAGTAGATTCAATCACAACTTCAAAAGGGAACCGGATAAATACTTGAAGGGAATATAATTACAGTGCTATGGGGAAAGAGCAGGGGAATAGGACTAATTGGATAGCTCCATCAAAGAGCCAGTACAGGCACTATGGGCTGAATGGCCTCCTTTTGTGCTGTATGACTCTACCAAGTGTATATATACTTAGAGAAATGACAACAACACAATTAAAGTTAATAAAAAGCAACTAACTACATTGAAGCTTTCATTATTTTTTGTGCATTGCAAGGTGAGGATACCCGTATTGGGAAACAGGAGAGTTCTCCACTTTGAGCATCAAGTACAGCTATAGATCCAGATAGAAGCACCCTCTACTATGTCACTAAAATGTGCCTTAATTCTACAGTACCAATGTAACACTTCTATTTCTCCAAGTTACTCTTGTAGCTTCTTTAAATGACAGTCAATTTCATGTTCAATTAGAAACAATTTTTATGCCACAAGAACAATACTATTAGAATGTAGGTGCTCATTTCATGTCATAAAGCCAGAGGGAAGAGATTTGCATCTCATATTTTTAGACTTTAAACCTAGATTCCAGAATAGGAACATAGGAACAGGAGTAGGCCATTGAGCCCCTCGAGCCTGTTCCTCCATTCAATGAGACCATGGCTGATCTGCGACTTAAATCCATATACCAGCCTTTGGCCCATATCCCTTAATATCTTTGGTTAACAAAACGCTATCAATCTCTGATTTAAAATTAACAATTGATCTTGTGCCAATTGCCATTTGCGGAAGAGAGTTCCAAACTTCTACCACCCAATATTGGGCCGCACTTTCGCCGTTTTTTGGCAAAACTGTAGCGATACGTGAAACTTACCATTTTCACTGAACTACCGTTTTCAGGCCGAACTTTCGACCTTTACGTCTGCGCCGGGGTTAAGGGAGACGTTGCACAAGCATTCACGGCGCAAAACGCGAGTTTCGGCAACTTTAGTCCAAAAAACATTCCAAAAACATTTACAAGATCCTTAACTATCTAATCGCTGCAAAAAAATTAAAAAATTAAAACTTTAACTTACCTTTTTTTTTTTACTGGTTTTCGTACTTACCGCTGCTGGCAGGGCTACAACGACAGGTGTCGCTATTCTGGTCACGGCATATGGGCCAAGAGAGTGCCAAAACTCGAATGCAAATGCAATCCAAGTTGTTGCACGTCGGCGTCCCTCTCCCCGGCAGTACTTGAAAGTGCCGCCGCAAACAGGTACCCGAGGATCCTGCCCGGGCTTTGTGACCGGGTTTTCGCCGCGGAGGGTCAAATCGCAGTGAAAACCTGGTCGCAAACCTGCCGAAAATCCGACCGTGTGTGTGTAGAAATGTTTCCCAATTTCACTTCTGAAAGGTCTGGCTCTAATTTTAGACTATGCCCCCTAATCCTAGAACCCCCAACCAGCAGAAATAGCTTCTCTCTAATTACCCTATTTGTTCCCCTTAATATTTTGAAAACTTCGATCAGATAACCCCTTAACCTTCTAAATTCTATCGAATACACGCCTAATTTGTTCAATCTCTCCTCATAACTTTATCCTTGAAGTTCGGAACTTAATCCTGAATGGAAAATGTGCTAAGCTAATGAACCACCTAGTTCCCAGGAAGATTTAACAAATCAAATTACTAAGTATTTATTTGCAATTTCCAAGGTAAATAATTCCATAATTATAAAACATGAAGAATACAAACAACAATTGTGAGGTATATAACTTTGAGGTGTTGAAGAACTGTACATCAAAGCTCATAGATCTGGCCATTTTTCTCAATAGAAATATGCATTTTCCAAAATTGAAGATCGATCCTTTTCTGTACATTAATCTTTATCTGGTTTACTGTTTCACAAAAGAAAACTGGAAAATTAAACTTCATAACAAAAGTAGACACCTTTCTCCAACAGAACAAGGCCATCCAGTTTTTAATGCATTTATCCTGCATAAATTTGTAATGTGAAAATCATAACATAGGGAAACCAAATTCTTATTCATTCTAGTTGTACTGACTCTATCTACCAACATAAAGAGCAGTAATCCAATGGTGCAGTACTTTGGCGCAATTTTAAGCCACCCCGCCAGGTGGGAACGGAGAAGTCATGTTGTTAAAATCACCTCCAAAACTGTCCCGCCTCTGCACGATTCCCGCTTTTATAGCACAATATTTAAAGGGGCACTCTGATGCAGGCACCAAGATCTTGGGATCTGTGCGCTATTGTTCTTTTTAGACTTCCAAGGGATTTTTGAGCTTCGAGATTGCTTGTTTCTGATTTTTTTGGCCTTACTCACTTTTGATTCATTGCTTTGGATGGAAGATGAGGAAGAGAAGCAGGAACACCAGCAGCAATAGCCTCAACCAGGAACAGCAGTGTGTGGATCTATTAGAAGACAGCAGTTAAGCGAGGCTGCTTGTAGAAGACCTTCCCTGGCTCACAGGGTCGACAAACGAAAAAATAGTTTCCTAGACATCTCTGAGGAACAGTGCACAAGAATGCAGTGCTTCACCAGCCAAGCTGTCTCTGATCTTTTCTTTTTCATTCTCGTGATGTGCGCATCACTGGCAAGGCCAGTATTTATTGCCCATCCCTAGTTGCCCAGAGGTGTTGGTGGTGGGCTTTCTTGATCCGCTGCAGTCCATGCGGTTAAGATGCTCTGATAATGCTGTTATTATTCTTTGTAACAGTTTAATACAATTGAGTGGCTTGCCAGGCCATTTCAGAGGGCATTATGGTATGGGAATCACATGTAGGCCAGATGGGGTAAAGACAGGTTGTTTTTTTTTTAAATAGAACCAGTTGGGTTTTTATTACAATCTGTCAGCTTCACATTTCCTGATATCAGCTTTTTATTTGTTTCCAGATTTTTTTTTATAAACTGGAATTTTTGAATTATTAGTCCAGGCCTCTGGATTACTAGTCCAGTAACAGAACCACTATTCTGATCTCTGCAGCCTCCAAAAAGCCCTGCTACCTGCTGGGTTAGGTGGCCATGCTTGGCCTTACAACATGTCACTGATCTGCACTAAAGTGTTCTCCACCACAGTGGTAGGAGAGGGATATGAGAGGGCATGCTTTGCTTTGCCAGTGTCTGTGAAAGTCACTGCTAGCCTTATTTTTTTGCCTCAAGCTCCTTCCAGGTTGCTTCAGGGGACATCGCCTGCATCTCCAGTCTGCAGTGCACAATTGCGTCAAGCAGATCCCCAATGCCCTATTTGCTAGGGCCAACCATCTCATCACCTTTGCCATGAATGCAAATGCCATTCAATTGTATTAAACCATTACAAAGAATAATAACAGCATTAGTTTAACATCTGTAGTGGGGAAAATGCTTGAAGCTATCAGTAAGGAAGAAATAGCGGGACATCTAGATAGGAATAGTGCAATCAAGCAGACGCAACATGGATTCATGAAGGGGAAATCATGTTCAACTAATTTACTGGAACTCTTTGAGGATATAACGAGCATGGTGGATAGAGGTGAACCGATGGATGTGGTGTATTTAGATTTTCAAAAGGCATTCGATAAGGTGCCACACAAAAGGTTACTGCAGAAGATAAAGGTACGCGGAGTCAGAGGAAATGTATTAGCATGGATAGAGAATTGGTTGGCTAACAGAAAACAGAGAGTCGGGATAAATGGGTCCTTTTCGGGTTGGAAATCGGTGGTTAGTGGTGTGCCACAGGGATCGGTGCTGGGACCACAACTGTTTACAATATACATAGATGACCTGGAAGAGGGGACAGAGTGTAGTGTAACAAAATTTGCAGATGACACAAAGATTAGTGGGAAAGCGGGTTGTGTAGAGGACACAGAAAGGCTGCAAAAAGATTTAGATAGGTTAAGTGAATGGGCTAAGGTTTGGCAGATGGAATACAATGTTGGAAAATGTGAGGTCATCCACCTTGGGAAAAAAAAACAGTAAAAGGGAATATTATTTGAATGGGGAGAAATTACAACATGCTGCGGTGCAAAGGGACCTGGGGGTCCTTGTGCATGAATCCCAAAATGTTAGTTTGCAGGTGCAGCAGGTAATCAGGAAGGCGAATGGAATGTTGGCCTTCATTGCGAGAGGGATGGAGTACAAAAGCAGGGAGGTCCTGCTGCAACTGTATAGGGTATTGGTGAGACCGTACCTGGAGTACTGTGTGCAGTTTTGGTCACCTTACTTAAAGAAGGATATACTAGCTTTGGAGGGGGTACAGAGACGATTCACGAGGTTGATTCCGGAGATGAGGGGGTTACCTTATGATGATAGATTGAGTAGACTGGGTCTTTACTCCTTGGAGTTCAGAAGGATGAGGGGTGATCTTATAGAAACATTTAAAATAATGAAAGGGATAAACAAGATAGAGGCAGAGAGGTTGCTTCCACTGGTCGGGGAGACTAGAACTAGAGGGCACAGCCTCAAAATACGGGGGAACCAATTTAAAACCAAGTTGAGAAGGAATTTCTTCTCCCAGAGGGTTGTGAATCTGTGGAATTCTCTGCCCAAGGAAGCAGTTGAGGCTAGCTCATTGAATGTATTCAAATCACAGATAGATAGATTTTTAACCAATAAGGGAATTAAGGGTTACGGGAGCGGGCGGGTAAGTGGAGCTGAGTCCACGGCCAGATGAGCCATGATCTTGTTGCATGGCGGTGCAGGCTCGAGAGGCTAGATGGCCTACTCCTGTTCCTAATTCTTATGTTCTTATGTTATGTAATGCCAACACTCAAAATGAGAGCGTTTTGAAATTTGCAATAGTGGCTGGCTTCCCTCATATCAAAGGGGGTTCTAAATGTAACCCCACTTTTTAAAAAAGGAGGGAGAGAGAACACAGGGAATTATAGACTGGTTAGCCTGACATCGGTAATGGGGAAAATGTTGGAATCAATTATTAAAGATGAAATAGCAGCACATTTGGAAAGCAGTAACAGGATCGGTCCAAGTTAGCATGGATTTATGAAAGGGAAATCATGCTTGACAAATCTTCGAGAATTTTTTGAGGATGTAACTAGTAGAGTGGACAAAGGAGAACCAGTGGATGTAGTGTATTTGGACTTTCAAAAGGCTTTTGACAAGGTCCCACACAAGAGATTAGTGTGCAAAATTAAAGCATATGGTATTGGGGGTAATGTATTGATGTGGATAGAGAACTGGTTGGCAGACAGGAAGCAAAGAATAGGAATAAATGGGTCCTTTTCAGAATGTCAGTCAGTGACTAGTGGGGTATCGCAAGGTTCAGTGCTGGGACCCCAGCTATTTACAATATACATTAATGATTTAGACAAAGGAATTGAATGCAATATCTCCAAGTTTACAGATGACACTAAGCTGGGTGGCAGTGTGAGCTGTGAGGAGGATGCTAAGAGCCTGCAGGGTGACTTGGACAGGTTAGGTGACCGGGCAAATGCATGGCAGATGCAGTATAATGTAGATAAATGTGAGGTTATCCACTTTGGTGGCAAAAACAGGAATGCAGAATATTATCTGAATGTTGACAGATTAGGAAAAGAGGAGGTGCAACGAGACCTGGGTGTCATGGTACATCAAGCTCTCTGCAGCCGGGAGCACGAGTCCCGAAGGCTGTGTTGCCTGCCCGGTGCTAGGGTTCAGGACATCTCCTCAGGGCTGCAGAGGGGAGGGGAAGATCCAGTTGTCATGGTCCACGTGAGTGCCAACGACATAGATAGGACAAAGAAAGACATTCTGCTGAGGGAGTATGAGCGGCTAGGGGCCAAATTAAAAAGCAGAACCACAAAGGTAATAATCTCTGGATTACTACCCAAGCCACGAACACATTTGCATAGGGTAAATAAGATCAGAGTTAAACATATGGCTCAAGTACTGTGTGTGAGAAATGGGTTTTGGTTCGTGGAACACTGGCACCAGTACTGGGGTAAGAGGGAGCTGTTCCTTTCGGACAAGCTCCACTTAAACAAGGGTCCTGGTGAATCAAATAACTACGGCTGTAGAGAGGGCTTTAAGCTAATTAGTGGGGGGGGGGGGGCAGGAGGATTCAGCTGAGCAAAAATTTTAAAAGTCAAATAACAAGGAGAAGGCAATTAGGGTAGCACTGGGGGAAATAAAAACCAGAGCGTGCCAGGAATGGACAGAGTGTATAAGCATAAAGGTGAATCAGAAAGTGGGGTCAAACCAGGAAAAAAATGGTAAAAAAAAAATTTAAAAGCTCTTTATTTGAATGCACATAGCAATGATAAAAAAAAATAGATGAGCTGACGGCACAAATTGATACAAATGGGTATGATCTGATAGCCTTTACAGAGACGTGGTTGCAAGGTGACCAGGACTGGGAACTAAATATTCTGGGGTATTTGACAATCCGGAAGGACAGACAGAAAGGAAAACGAGGTGGGGTAGCACTGTTAATAAAGGATGGGATCAGTGTGTTAGTGAGAAACAACATTGGCTCAGAGGATCAAAATGTTGAATCAGTTTGAATGGAGATAAAACTACCCAACAGTGGATAATCAAGGTCTATAGAAAGGGAGGAACTTAATATAATCACTATCACTTATAAAGTACTACTCGGTAAAATAATGGGATTAAAGGCAGACAAGTCCCCTGGACCTGATGGCTTACATCCTAGGGTCTTAAAAGAGGTGGGTGCAGAGATAGTGGATGCATTGGTTGTAATCTACCAAAATTCCCTGGATTCTGGGATGGGCCCAGCCGATTGGAAAACCGCAAATGTAACGTTGGGAAAATGCTAGTCTATTATTCAGGAAGCAGTAGCGGAACATCTGGAAAAACATAATTCAATCAAGCAGAGTCAGTATGGTTTTATGAAAGGGAAATCATGTTTGACAAATTTGCTGGAGTTCTTTGAGGATGTAAAAAGCAGGGTGGATAAGGGGGAAACCAGTGGATGTAGTGTATTTGGATTTCCAGAAGGCATTCGATAAGGTGCCACATAAAAGGTTACTGCACAAGATAAAAATTCACGCGGTAGGAGGTAATATATTAGCATGGATATATGATTGGCTAACTAACAGAAAACAGAGAGTCGGGATAAATGGGTCATTTTCCGGTTGGCAAACAGTGACTAGTGAGGTGCCACAGGGATCGGTGCTAGGTCCTCAACTATTTACAATCTATATTAATGACTTGGATGAAGGGACCAAGTATAATGTTGCCAAGTTTGCTGATGATACAAAGATGGGTGGGAAAGCAAACTGTGAGGAGGACACAAAAAATCTGCAGAGGGATATAGAGAGGCTAAGTGAGTGGGCAAAAATCTGGCAGATGGAGTATGTGGGAAAATATGATGTTATCCACTTTGGCAGTAAAAATAGAAAAGCAAATTACAATTTAAATGGAGAAAAATTGCAAAGTGTTGCAGTACAGAGACACCTGTGGTCCTTGTGCATGAAACAGAAAAAGTTAGTATGTAGGTACAGCAAGTAATAGGAAGGCAAATGGAATGTTGGTCTTTATTGCAAGTATAAAAGCAGAGAAGTCCTGCTACAACTGTCATCATCATAGGCAGACCCTCAGAATCGAGGAAGACTTGCTTCACACTTAACATGAGTTCTTAGGTGGCTGTACAGTCCAATACGAGAACCACAGTCTCTGTCACAGGTGGGACAGATAGTCGTTGAGGGAAAAGGTGGGTGGGACTGGTTTGCCGCCTGCTCTTACTGCTGCCTGTGCTTGATTTCTGCATGCACTCGGCGATGACACTCGAGGAGCTCAGCGCCCTCCCCGATGCACTTCCTCCACTTAGGGCAGTCTTTGGCCATGGATTCCCCGGTGTCAGTGGGGATGTTGCACTTTATCAGGGAGGCTTTAAGGCCACATAGTTCGCATGCCAGACATGAGACTCCCAAAGCAATGGGGCCAGCCATTTCTCAGCCTGCATCGATTAATATGCAGATGCTGCAGTGTGCAGATGGCTCAATGTGTGATGCACATCATTGTGTCCCCAATTTAAGACGTGCAAGAATGAGGAGGAGGGCCAGACCATATACACCCCGCAGGTAGCGGGAAAAGAGGTCTTACCTCGACGTGTCCGACCACACCTGCCTTCGGAGACTGCGCTTCCACAAGGTGGTGATCAATGAAATATGTGAGCTCATCAGGCCACATATGCAGCCTGCCATCAGGACATCAGTGTCGGTTGAGGTCAAGGTCACCGCAGCATTGTCTTTCTACGCGTCCAGTTGCTTTCAGGCCTCCGCGGTCAAGATTTGCCCTCTGTCTCACCATGCCACTCATCACTGCATTAGACACGTCAAGGAGGCCCTGTACATGCGAAGGATGGACTTTATCAGCTTGCCCATGACCACGGAGGCTCAGACTGACAGGCCTGGAGCATTCTACCGCATCATTGCTAAGTTCCCCAGGGTGCAGGGAGCAACACAGTGCACTCACATCGCCCTGCGACCACCTTCTCAGGACCCGGAGTTTTTCATAATGATGCCAAAAAAGGGCAGGGACACTTTCATCACAGTACCCACCCAGGCATTGTAATGATGAAAGCGATAGCCAGATCCCACGGGTTGTGGCCCGGTATCGATGCAAACTCAGAGTCCTGTGTGCACAAATGTAACACATGTTCACAGTTAAGCAATGCACCCAGGGAGGCGCCATTAAGTTTATGGTCCTGGCCCTCCAAACCGTGGTCCAGGGTCCATGTCGACTATGGAGGCCCATTCATGGGAAAAATGTTCCTTGTGGTTGTAGATGCGTACTCCAAATGGATTGAATGTGAGATAATATCGGTAAGCACGTCCGCTGCCACCATTGAATGTTTGCCACGCACGGCCTGCCTGATGTCCTTGTGAGTTACAATGGGCCATGCTTCACCAGTGCCGAGTTCAAAGAGTTCATGACCCACAATGGAATCAAACATGTCACATCTGCCCCGTTTAAACCAGCATCCAATGGTCAGGCACAGCGAGCAATACAAACAATCAAGCAGAGCTTGAAGAGGGTAACTGAAGGCTCACTGCAGACTCGCCTCTCCCGAGTCCTGCTTAGTTACCGCACAAGACCCCACTCGCTCACTGGGGTTCCCCTCACTGATCTGCTCATGAAAAAGGCACTTAATACAAGGCTCTCGTGAGACTATCCTGATCTACACGAACGGGTAGAGAGCAGGCGGCTTCAACAGAATACATAGCATGATCGCGCAAATGTGTTACGCGAAATCGAGATTAATGATCCTATATTTGTGATAAACTATGGACAAGGTCCCAAGTGGCTCCCCGGCACTGTCGTGGCCAAAGAGTAGGGTGTTTCTGGTCAAACTTTCAAATAGACTCACCTGCACAAAACACTTGGACCAAACCAAACGCAGATTGACGGACTATCCAGAACAACCAACAATAGACAGTACCTTTTTCGACCCCCCAACACACATACACACACACGTGGCAACCAATCCAGTGGTTGACCACGAAGCAGAACCACCTGCAGCAGCCCAGCAGGACTCACCACACCCAACAGCCCTGCAAGGCCAGCTGCGCAGCAGCCCAGCGAGGGCCCAACAAACGACTCACCAAAACCAGCATTTGCACCAAGACGATCAACCAGGGAAAGGAAGGCCCCAGATCGACACACATTGTAAATAGTAACACTATTTACTTTGGGGCGGGGGAGTGTTAGATATGTAAATCTGTAAATACCTTGTTCAACCACCAGAGGGCTCATCCCCTGGAGTCCCAAGGAATCCCACAATCCCTTGGGGGCACCTGTATATAAGGAGGCCTCACAGGCTGGAGAGGCACTCTGGAGACCTGTAATAAAGGTCACACATTACTTTAAGCTTACAGTATCTGGTCAGATTCTTTATTCAAGACACAGCACCACCCACAACCGACTTTTTCCATCATTGACATCAATCAAATGTTCAACATGTCCAGCTACACAGAATACAAATGCAAAGCAGGAGGGTGGTCCCCTCCCCCCATACTTTACAACACCTCACTTTCCTTCCCCCCTCCCCCGGAACTCCTCAGGCGGTGCCTCATTCGGGGGGGGATGAAGGCAGAGGCGGTGGTTGCACGGATACGGGAGCGGGGGGTGCCGAGGGGGGATCATTTTCTGATGCAGAAGCAGGATCTTGGTCCTTCCTCTCATCTGTCATTCGCAGTGGTGGTGCGGAACCTCGGGGTGGAGTGCTGCGCTCTGGGAGCACTGTGGCAGCAGTGTTCCTGGCTATCGCATCCAGGGCCTCTGCCATCCGCGGAACGTACTCAGTCATGGTGGCCAGCTGTCGGAATATGCCCCCCAATGCATCGAGGAGCTGGTCACCAATGTCTACAGTCCTCCTGGACAACTCTACCATCTCTCCGCTCTCATGTGGCGCTCGTGGACCAGACCTGCCGCGTCCACGAAGCCTCCGTGGGCTCTGCGCCGTCCTGGGGACAAATGGGGTGCCCTGTGGCGAGGTGCTTGGGGCCGGTACCTCCAGAGTGGAGGCGGGAATGACCGGAAGACCAATAGATGGCCTTGGGGTGGAATGGCTTCTGGAGCGTGGCGATGCAGGTTCCTCGAAGTTTGCGCTCTCATCCGTAGAGAACAGACCCAGCAGATTGACGGGCAAGAATCGGAGCTCCTCAGCACCAGATGTAGGATCGTCCGGAGAGTCGGGCCCCGTGCCCCCACCTTCTGGCCTCTGTGGTCTTGCCTGGGGCCGCGCTGCTGGCTGAACTACAAAACACAAATGAGGTTATTAGAGGAGAAGGGGGTGCTAGGGTCACAAGGTGATTCCAGCACTACACACAGCATATGCATAACAAAAGCACCACTGCTGTCAAAATCATCACAGACATCACATTTCATGACCATCAACACATTGTGCATTGCAATGTTTTTCATTAGGCCAGCATTATTTCTAAGACAATTTTAGAAATCATCTATTATATAGGATTGTTCGGATAGGAGTGGGTGTCCCATCTATTGACTTTACATCACGCAATGGTGCAAGCTTTACTCACGTGGCATCACTTCAGGCTTCCATGGCTGTCCGGGGGTGCTTCCCCACGAGTGCGAGCACCCACTCCTCCATGTCAGTGATGTCGCTGGGGATTGGGGACTGGTGGCCCCAACCCCCCCACTCGCCTCTGCACGGATCTCATCGTTGATAGCTTCTTCTGTAAAAGGTGACAGGACGACATGGCATGAGATCATTGCGTGATATCCTTGCAAGGTACTGTCACAGAGACTGATACAACACATAACTGACAGATGTAATCATGATTATTATGATAATTATCATTCTTTACCTAAAGTCGTACACCGTGACCGCAGGCTTTGAGTACAACATTCCCGGTAAAAGTGAAAAACCTCACATCTGCTGTCACTCACTCATGACTCTTACAAATTAAATTATATAAATACATAAGTACACGTAAGTAAATGTAATACTTACTCTTCCGGATCCCACAAGGTCATTCCATCGTTTGCGGCATTGGTTGCCCTCACGCACCTCGTTGGTTGCCGATGAGACCACCTTTGCTATCTCGGTCCATATCTTCTGGTAGGCCTTTGGGGTGGGCTTCCCATGCCCTGCCTGTGTCAAATCACCCCAGCGTAACTCGGCCTCCTACAGGAGGGAGGCCTTTGCCTCATCCGAGAACCTCCTCGCTCTTTTGCGCCCTCCAATGTGCTCCTCTCTCAGCTCACTGCTCTCGCCAGCATCAGTCTCCACAGCGTGCTGTGGTGCCTCCTCCTCTCCCTTCATTATAGGCCAAATTCGGGCAAATATGTGGCTGGTAACAGCTAATTTTTGTTTCCCTATTTGCTCTAAAGCTCTAAACTCTCCCTCCTTCCTCCCAAATCAGCCACATCACACCTACACACGTCTTCAGTCCCTCTCAGCTCCCTCTCTCTCTGTCTCCTCTTCTGCGCATGTCATGATGACCCTCAACATCCTGAATTGCGGGAATTGAGCGTTGCTATGCCATTGCTAAGGACGGCGACACTTTACAGCAGAAGGTCAGAGAGATTTAACACTGCCGCCCATTTCATATTGCTCGCGGTAACGCCCAATTTAAAAAATGGAGACGAGGTGCTTTGAGAATGGACGAGAAGCTGGCGATCTGAAAACCCATTTTTACCACTGACGCCTGAAATTATGGCCATTTTTGGGCGATATGCACAAAAGTGTAAAATCTATCCCATAGTCTCAGAATAAGGGGCCGCCCATTTAAAACTGAGATGAGGAGGAATTTCTTCTCTGAGGGTTGTAAATCTATGGAATCCTCTGCCCCCAGAGAGCTGTGGCGGCTGGGTCTTTGAATATATTTAAGGCAGAGATAGACAGATTTTTGAGCAATAAGGGAGTAAAGGGTTACAGGGAGCGGGCAGGGAAGTGGAACTGAGTCCATTTTCAGACCAGCCATGATCTTATTGAAAGGCGGAGCAGGCTCGATGGGCCGAATGGCCTAATCCTGCTCCTATTTCTTGTTATGTTCTTATGTACTGCCACTGGCAATGCTGCTATTCAAACAAAATAGCTTAGTTAGCTTTCTTTTCTTTCAATTGTAGATATGACATATTTAACACATGAAACATGATGGACAGGTAAAGACCCTCGAGTTCATCGAGCCTGTCCCTCACAACTGTGATAACTTGTGCATTACACTCCACCTCACCCAAAACCATGTGATCTCCTGGGCGAGGCAAAAAAACAGATTTAAAAACTCTAGCCAATTTCGGGACAAAATTTGGGAAGTTCCTTTCCGACCCATCTAGGCGATCGAAACTAGTCCAGATCACTCCGTAATCCACAACTAAATATATATTTTTTAAAACATCTCAGACTAAATTGACCTACACTCTTTTTTTGATGAACTAGCTTTGTGAAAAGATAAGTATATACTGTGTGTCTATTTAATGTTGTAAAACTTGCATCTCCACAAACTTTCTGCCATTTTTTTATTTCCTATGTAATATGGCTATGTTGTAATTCAACTCTCTACAAGTGGAGCCACTGCAGCATCACAATTGGCAGAAGGGTTTAGTTACAGCATGACTAATTTACATAGTCAGTTTCCATTATAAATGTAGACAAGAAAATTTATAATGGAAAAATGTGAGACAGAATGCAAGATTTCAAAATGTGGACTGAATTATATTTGCACACCCTAATCCAATTAACCCCGCTCCCTATCTTCCCCACACAGCGGCAACAGGAGCGGAGCCAAGATGGTGGCGTTCTGGAGACAGGCCGGGCTGAGTTACGTTCATTACTCTCAGATCTGTGCGCAAGCGGTGCGGGCTTCTCTGAAACCCCAGTACCAAGCAGACACCAAGAAATGCAACTGTCAAAGTCAACAAATCAAATCAGTAATGTGATTTGAGCAACTTCCACAGACTTGAGCTTTTGATTGAGAACTCTTCCTATCTATCATCCCAAAAGATGGAACCGCGAGCCCATTCGAAGATTGTTTCTGTAAAACTGACCAAATGCTAATTCAAAATACAGATTTAATTTTTGTTCAAAACCCTCTCCCTAAATCCCTTTTAGTATTTTTGTGTAGTTCTCATTGCAAATCAAATTTAGGATAGAGGAACAGATGCCACAAATATTTAATATAAGATTAGTGATTAATGAATTAATACCTAAAGCACAACAAATACAGGATAAACATTAAATTGCGGCAAGCTAATATCCAATCTATATATTCCATACGATGAAGTGAGTCATGTCTTGGGAGAATACTCAATTAACATAGTCAGTTTGCAACTTTTCTTTGCCCGTTTTCCTAACACATACATTTTGTGGTGTTATAGGCCATCATTCGAGCAGAGTTCATGGGACTGGCATTGGGGAGAAAGGGGTTGGAAAAAAGATTAATTTTGAAGAGAAGAATCTGGCACAAAATAAAATATTTCCAGAATGTGTGGTTTAGAAAATTCAAAGCATTCCACATAGAATTTAGTGATAATTGTGAAGCATTAGCAAGTTTATAGATTTTAGAACATTTGGACGGTATGGGAAAAATATGAATAAAGGCAGGACTTTTTTAACCCTGGTTTGTTTGAACAGGCCTGCAAAATTGCACATGTGAATATCAGATGAGGGCAGGATTACGCTCGACTCTGATGCTGCCATAGTCAAACAGTTTGCCGATACTTTGTGTCAAAGCTCATAGATGAATAATAGCCTTCTGGATGAAGTACCCATAGAATAATATCCTCATAGCAAATGACAGTCTTTAGGAGAGAAAAGGATAAGAACATTTTGACAAAAAAAGAAGTCAGATTTCATGCTTCCCTTTCCTCCAGCATCTCTGGGGTAAACTTATCAACAGTACTGAGCCATTAATATCAGGTTCAGATTTGATCCCTGATTTTTGCCAAGTTACCAACGTCAGACGTGGTATCACAATTGGCTTAAGAAATACAAAAGAATAAAAAAAGTCAGGCAAGGTTCCATCCTGAGAGAAAGTGTGCATGTGTGGAAGACAGGGGATGACACTGCCCAGTTTAACATGATGAAGAATGACCATGTAGATAAGGTACTGGAGAATCACCAATATCCAATGAACCAGGGGCCAACATGAGTCAGAAGCTTTGGGAAAAGCGAGGAAAGGGAGGACAAAAAAAGAAACTTAAAATGTATTTTTTGTATTTTTCATGCAAATATGTTTTGGAGAGTTAGTCCCCCTTTCCAGAGAGAGTGTGATTGTTAGTCAGAAGGGTTGACTAAGAACTTGAATGCTCGCGACGAATATATGTTCAGATCTTGGTTCACGAGAATCTACTTCACAATCTGGTTGCAAGTAAAATACTAGTTCATAACATTTAACAAAAGTTTTGGCTTTGACTTACCCAACAACAATCCTGTACCAAACGTATCATCTTTCACTGAAGCAGACTTGGAACGTTCTCTCGGAGAGTCATGTATTTCATTTATCAAATATCTATTGGTACAGTAAAAGTATAAGATTTTGACAGTCAACACATCATTACTATTGTAAGAAATCATGGATTGGAAGAAATAATAGTCTGTTACATGTTCCCTAGCTCAGCAGTTTGCCTAAGTTGAGGACATAGAAGGACTCCAGTCACGTCAAGAAATGAGTTGTATAGAGGGGTGAGGGGTGCTTCTAAAGAGCACTGCAGACTTGTTGCCAATGACGATGGTTGTGCTCCTGTGAGCAGAAACCCCTCTCGGACAGCAGCACTTAGAAGTCTTTAATAGATTGAAACATTATTCTGGAATGAGTATAAATGAGTGTCACATTTTTGACCATTGTGTGTTGACTCTTTTTACATTTTCAGGCATGTGATAGCTAAAAGGTTTTGGTATTCTCTGTTCCTGTTTATTACTTTAATACTGACCCAGCCCAAGCATTTGCTGTTTCTACAATACTGCATATTTACACCATGCTTGTAAGTGATTTAGTTGAGTCCATTATAAAATTTGCAAGGTCAGGACAGAAAAACAGGCCTTCAAGGCATAGCTGTGCTGATAAGGGGTTTAGCAAGGAGCCTTAAAGATAAACAAGCTGTCTCTGGAAATGACAATAAGACATTCAGACAGAGATAAGGAAGAAAATGACCTCATAGGTACCATCTCCCCTGTAATTGGACAATTGAATGGTTAAAAAAAATGATTGTCGCAAACTATCCGCCGGCATATCAAAATAATGTACATATATGGGCAACCGAGAAAACAGACTGACTGAGGAGCTTCAAGATGGACCCCATGCTGGCTTCGGCCTCACACCTCCACCAGCTTGGGATCTATTCCGAAACCACCATTCTGCCTCAACGCCCGTCCGTTTCATTCTGGTGCCGTAGATCATTTTCATCAGTCACAGATTGTATGTCTACTATCTCTATCTTAATTGAGTGTTGTATTTGATTATGCTTATAGCTGCCGCTCCCTAATAAAACACCTTACAACTTCTAAGACCCTTTGGGTAATCTGCGTATGACCTGTGATCCAAATCTTAAATTTTTTTGCAGCAAGACATAACCAAAGATAGCGAAACCTTTTGAGAATGCTTTTATTCCCATGCCTGTGTTCACAGCAAACACCTCAAACTCGTTTTTATAGAGACACTTCATTGATCTCAAAATTCCTTGGTCCATTGGCTGTATCAGTGATGTAACATTTGGAGGTAAGTAGATTCCATGGACATTATCCTTTACCAGAAGCTCAAAATCAGGATGTGCTGAGCAATTGTCGAGCAGCAAGTATATTTTGCAGTTTTCCTCAAGGTCAGCTTCTGTGCAATGAGCACGCGCCCAAGGGACAAAATTCTTCTCAAACCAGTTCAGAAAGATCACCCTGGTAACCCATGTTTTCTTATTGGCATAATAATGCACTGGTAATACTCTCAAACCCTTGAAACATCTTGGATGCTGGCTTCTCCCAATGACCATAAGCTTACACTTGTGTCCCAGCCGTATTTGCAGCAGCAAGCACAGTCAACCTATCCTTGGCGTCTTTTACACCTGCTGGCTGCGTTTCATCTGCTGCTGCTAATGTCTTTCGCGGTACGTAGTGCCAAAACAGTGCTGTCTTGTCAGCATTGTACATTTGCTCAGATGAAAAGGTTTTCATCAGCAATTAGTTTGATGAACTCAGCAATATAATTTTCAGCTGTCTCATGATCTGCTGAGGATTTCTCACCACATACTTTCAGTTGCCTGATGCCATGTTAAATTTGGGTAGCCAACCAGAAAAGTACTTGCATGGAGTTTCAATCCCCAGTTGTGCATGGAATATTTTAGCTTGTTGCACCACCACTGGGCCAAACAAAGGAACCTTTTCACTTTGCCTCTGTCGTTACCATTCCATCGCTGCTCGATCCAAATCATCACATTTCGACTTATGTATACTTTTTCTCTTACTCATTTCCTTATGAACATCACTTTCCGCATAAAACTTCATGAGTTGTTCCTTCTGTTTTCTGATATCATAGATGGTGGAGAGTCCAACACCATACTCCTCACTCAATCTTCTCACTGAAGCACCTCTATCTGATCTCTGGAGTAACTCCACTTTCTTGGTAATTGAAAGTGAACTATGCTTCCTCATTCCTTTATCTGAACCCATTGGGGTACCTGTTGGCCTTTTTGACATGTTTGCAATGACAACACAAATTTACTTATGCAGATCTTTAAATCGGGAAAAACACCACAGCGATGGAGTCAGGTTGGATGGGGTCTGATCATGGAATGTAGGTGGGTCAGGTGAGGTAGCCCTATAATGTTTAATGCCACTAATTTTTTTTTTAAATGTTGAATTTAAAATTGCATGTACAGTACAGGTGCAGGTAGTATTTTTTATTACAGGTACAGACGGCAAGTTTAAAATTACAATCTGGTCAGGTCAGCTCAGATGAGGTCGGGTCAGCTCCGCTCGGAGTCATGGGGCACGGCGATCCGATCACGCGTTGCTACTTTGGGGAGCTGCAGTGTGCTGTGCAGAATTTGATTCTGGCCGGGAACTTGCGCGTGGGAGGGGGCTTGCGCGCAGGAGCTGACTTGGGCGTGGGAGCTTGGTTGGTTCTGACCAAAGGGATTTGTTGGCTGTGCAGAGTTGATTGTGGCTGAAGGGACTTGTGTGCTGTGCAGAGTTGCTGCGGACCCAGGAGCAGCGGTGCGGTGACTTGTGAAGACCTGGCCTGGAAAAGGTAGGATTGGTGTTTTTATCCTTGCAATTTTTGTCACTGTACGGTAGGTGGATTTCACTTTTTGACTTTTCACTGGGCCCGGCTGGTGGCGGTAACGATTTGGCAGGGTGTCCGGATTCCAGAACATTTTGAGGATTCTGGACGACCCTGCCACGGATCGTCCCGGAGTCCATATTCGGAACACCGGATTTTGGACGCTGCACCTGTACTGCAGCACTTTGCAATTTTTCTCCATTTAATTATAATTTGCTTTTCTATTATTTTTGCCAAGTGGATAACCTCACATTTTCCCACATTATACTCTATCTGCCAAATTTTTGCCCACTCACTTAGTTTGTCTATATTCCGTTGTCTATATTCCTGTATTATTTTTTGTGCCCTCCTCACAATTTGCTTTCCCACTCATCTTTGTATCATCACTTGGCTACATTACACTCGGTCCCTTCATCCAAGTCATTAACATAGATTGTAAATAGTTGAGGACCCAGCACCAATCCCTGCGGCATCTCACTAATCACTGTTTGTCAACAGGAAAATGACCCATTTATCCTGACTCTCTGTTTTGTTAGTTAGCCAATCCTCTATAAGAACATAAGAAATAGGAGCAGGAGTAGGCCATACGGCCCCTTGAGCCTGCTCCGCCATTTAATACGATCATGGCTGATCCGATCATGGACTCAGGTCCTCTTCCCTGCCCGCTCCCCATAATCCCTTATTCCCTTATTGGTTAAGAAACTATCTATCTCTGATTTAAATTTATTCAATGTCCCAGCTTCCACAGCTATCTGAGGGAGCAAATTCCATAGATTTACAACTCAGAGAGAAGAAATTCCTCCTCATTTCAGTTTTAAATGGGCGGCCCCTTATTCTAAGATTATGCCCCCTAGTTCTAGTCTCCCCTATCAGTGGAAACATCCTCTCTGCATCCACCTTGTCAAGGCTCCTCATAATTACGTTTCGATAAGATCACCTCTCATTCTTCTGAATTCCAATGAGTAGAGGTCCAACCTCCTCAACCTTTCCTCATTAGTCAACCCCCTCATCTCCGGAATCAACCTAGTGAACCTTCTCTGAACTGCCTCCAAAGCAAGTATATCCTTTCGTAAATATGGAAACCAAAACTGCTCGCAGTATTCCAGGTGTGGCCTCACCAATACCCTGTATAACTGTAGCAAGATTTCCCTGCTTTTATATTCCATCCCCTTTGCAATAAAGGCCAAGACTCCATTGGCCTTCCTGACCACTTGCTGTATCTGTATACTAACCTTTTGTGTTTCATGCACGTACCCCCAGGTCCCGCTGTACTGCGGCACTTTGCAATCTTTCTCCATTTAAAAATAACTTGCTCTTTGATTTTTTTTCTGAAAAAGTACATGACCTCACACTTTCCAACATTATACTCCATTTGCCAAATTTTTGCCCACCCACTTAGCCTGTCTATGTCCTTTTGCAGATTTTTTGTGTCCTCCTCACACATTGCTTTTCCTCCCATCTTTGTATCGTCAGCAAACTTGGCTACGTGACACTCGGTCCCTTCTTCCAAGACGTTAATATAGATTGTAAATAGTTGGGGTTCCAGCACTGATCTCTGCGGTACCCCACTGTTATGCTATCCCTACTAATATATTACCCTCCACCCTGTGCAAGGTTATACCCATCAGGAAAGGATGAACAGGTTGGGTCTCTTTTCACTTGAAAAGACAAGGCTGAGGCTTGACCCAATAGAGATCTTAAAGGAGGTGGAATTTGGCTCAAAGGAGGCCGTTTTTTGGGAGCTACAAGGCACTTTAGTGTTGCACAATGGTGTCCACGGCGCATGCACACACGTCTGACGCAATGCACGCCGGAAGCCACTTGGCTAAAGGGGTTAGCAAGTGCGTTCTTAGCATCCATCGGAAGTATGCAGAGCAGGCAGATCATGACATCAATCAGCGTGCAACATTGATTGAACGCCAGCGCTACCATTTTGGAGCTTCACCATCCTGCCGATGCCCTCCCTTAACCTCACACAGCTGAACATGACGTTAAGCAGCATGAAGAAGTTCCCACCAGGGTTATTTCAAGGGATCATCAACTACTTACAGGTTAGTTGTTGGTTTAGTTCTTCTGGCTGTTACTGCAATTCCACATGCTTTCCATAGTAGTTTATAGGGAGTGGTACGGCAGGTACTGAAGTACTTTTTGTTGACCAGTTGCTCCCAGACATTGGTGTACTCGTAGACCTTCCCATTGGACTGGGGGAATGAGCAAAGGCCACGCAAAGCAGGACGAGCTGCTAGAAGAGGAACAGGAGGGGTAGAAGGGCTCTCAGCTGGAGGCCATATCCACACAGGGTGTTCAGATAAGAACGTAAGAAATAGGAGCAGTAGGAGGCCACATGGCCAGTCGAGCTGCTCCACCATTTAATACGATCATGGCTGATCTGATCATGGATTCAGGTCCACTTCCCTGCCCGATCCCCATAACCCCATATTCCCTTATCGGTTAAGAAACTGTATCTCTCTCTCTTAAATTTATTCAATGATCCAGCTTCCACAGCTCTCTGAGGCAGTGAATTCCATAGATTCACAACCCTCAGCGAGAAAAAATTCCTTCTCATCTTGGTTTTAAATGGGCGGCCCCTTATTCTAAGATTATGCCCCCTAGTCCTAGTCTCCCCCATCAGTGGAAACATCCTCACTGCATCCACCTTGTCAAGGCCCCTCATAATCTTATACGTTCTCCACCAGAACATCAGCTATGACTGATGTTAAAGATGTCTGAACTTCACTAAGGAGGTTGGCAATGAAATCTGCCAACTGCTGCAGCAACAACTCCAACCTCAGAGCAGGGCAAGGACTGCATTCTCAGTGGCTGTGAAGGCTGATCATGGCTATGAACTTTTATGCATTTGACTCCTTCTCGGCTGGTGCTGAAAATGTTACCAACATCTCTGTTTTCAGTGCATTGTTCCATAAGACTGAGGCTCTCTGTCCAGAGAGAAGCAGGCGGAGCGAGCACAAGGCTTTGCTAGGATTGCAAGCTTCCCCATAGTTCAGCTCGTCCTGCTTTGCGTGGCCTTTGCTCATTCCCCCAGTCCAATGGGAAGGTCTACGAGTACACCAATGTCTTGGAGCAACTGGTCAAAAAAAAGTACTTCAGTACCTGCCATTGAATATGTGCAAATTGCTTTGCGTGCAGCTCACATTAACTCTGCCATGTACCTGAACCGAAAGGAATTACATTCCCTCAATGTGCAACAGGTGTGTGACCATAGGCAGTGCATCATGCAGGTCAATGCTCGGTATCCTGGCAGCACTCACGATGCATTCATTCTGCGCAGTCCGCTGTGCCAGCTATATTTCAGCCAACATGGCAAACCAAAGGGTGGCTACTGGGCGACGAGGGCAATCCACTGAGGACATGGCTCATGACTTTGGTTTGCAATCGTGCGCAGCATGCATACGAGAGCCATGCTGCTACACGAAATCTGATAGAGCATTGGCATGCTGACGCAATGATTCCACAGCCTGGACCGCTCTGGAGGAGCCCAGCAGTACTTGGTTGAGGGGTCTTTAGATTTTTTTTCTTCATTCGTTCAGGGGATGTGGGCATCACTAGCACGACCAGCATTTATTGCCCACCTCAAATTGCCCTTGAGAAGGAGGTTGTGAGCTGCCTTCTTGAACCACAGTCCATGTGGTGAAGGTACGCCCACAGTGCTGTTAGGTAGGGACTTACAGGATTTTGACCCAGCGACTATGAAGGAATGGCGATATATTTCCATGTCAGGATGGTTTCCTTTTATTCATTCCTAACTAAGGAAATAAAGGATGGTATCAAATTGAAAACAGTGGCATACAAAGTGGCCAAGATTAATGGGAGGCCAGAGGATTATGAAACTTTTAAAAACCAGCAAAGATTAACTAAAAAAAAATTTTAAAAAAGAGGGAAGATAGATTATGAAAGTAAACTAGCAAGAAATATAAAAACAGATAGTAAGAGTTTCTACAGGTATATAAAAAGGAAGAGTGTGGCTAAAGTAAATGTTGGTCTCTTAGAGGATGAGACTGGGGAATTATTAATGGGAAACAGGGAAATGGCAGAGACTTTGAACAAATATTTGTATCGGTCTACACGGTAGAAGACACTAAAAATATCTCAATAGTGGATAATCAAGGGGCTATAGGGAGGGAGAAACTTAAAACAATCATCATTACTAAAGAAAAAGTACTCAGTAAAATAATGGGACTAAAGATGGACAAGTCCCCTGGACCTGATGGCTTGCATCCTAGGGTCTTAAAAGAAGTGGATGCAGAGATAGTGGATGCATTAGTTGTAATCTACGAAAATTTCCTGGAGAGGTCCCAGCGGATTGGAAAACCGCAAATGTAATGCCCCTATTTTTAAAAAAAAGGGAGACCAGTTAGCCTAACATCTGTCGTTGGGAAAATGCTGTAGTCCATTATTAAGGAAGCAGTAGCAAGACATTTGGAAGAGCATAATACAGTCAAGCAGAGTCAGCATGATTTTATGAAAGGGAAATCATGTTTAACAAATTTGCTGGAGTTCTTTGAGGATGTAACAAGCAGGGTGGATAAGGGTGAAATCAGTGGATGCGGTGTATTTGGATTTCCAGCAGGCATTCGATAAGGCGCCACATAAAAGGTTACTGCACAAGATGAAAGTTCAGGGGGTTGGGGGGAGAGTCCGAGTTCGGGAGAGTCGGCGAGGTGGGAGGTCGGCGACTGAGTCAGGTCGTCGGCGAGTCGTTCGGCCCCGTGAGGTCGGCGAGTCGGTCGGTCCCGTGAGGTCGGCCCCCGTGAGGTCTGCGAGTCAGTTGGCCCCCGTGAGGTCGGCGAGTCGGTCGGCCCCCGTGAGGTCGGCGAGTCGGTCGGCCCCCGTGAGGTCTGCGAGTCGGTCGGCCCCCGTGAGGTCTGCGAGTCGGTCGGCCCCCGTGAGGTCGGCCGGCCCCGGAGGTCAGCGAGTCGGTCGGCCCCGTGAGGTCGGCCAGCCCCGGAGTCGGCGAGTCGGTCGGCCCCCGTGAGGTCGGCGAGTCGGTCGGCCCCCGTGAGGTCGGCGAGTCGGTCGGCCCCCGTGAGGTCGGTCGGCCCCCGTGAGGTCAGCGAGTCGGTCAGCCCCGTGAGGTCGGCCAGCCCCGGAGTCGGCGAGTCGGTCGGCCCCGTGAGGTCGGCAAGTCGGTCGGCCCCCGTGAGGTCGGCGAGTCGGTCAGCCCCGTGAGGTCGGCCAGCCCCGGAGTCGGCGAGTCGGTCGGCCCCGTGAGGTCGGCGAGTCGGTCAGCCCCGTGAGGTCGGCCAGCCCCGGAGTCGGCGAGTCGGTCGGCCCCGTGAGGTCGGCGAGTCGGTCGGCCCCCGTGAGGTCGGCCAGCCCCGGAGTCGGCGAGTCGGTCGGCCCCGTGAGGTCGGCGAGTCGGTCGGCGAGTCGGTCGGCCCCCGTGAGGTCGGCGAGTCGGTCGGCCCCGTGAGGTCGGCCAGCCCCGGAGTCGGCGAGTCGGTCGGCCCCGTGAGGTCGGCGAGTCGGTCGGCCCCGTGAGGTCGGCGAGTCGGTCAGCCCCGTGAGGTCGGCCAGCCCCGGAGTCGGCGAGTCGGTCGGCCCCGTGAGGTCGGCGAGTCGGTCGGCCCCCGTGAGGTCGGCCAGCCCCGGAGTCGGCGAGTCGGTCGGCCCCGTGAGGTCGGCGAGTCGGTCGGCCCCGTGAGGTCGGCGAGTCGGTCAGCCCCGTGAGGTCGGCCAGCCCTGGAGTCGGCGAGTCGGTCGGCCCCGTGAGGTCGGCGAGTCGGTCGGCCCCCGTGAGGTCGGCCAGCCCCGGAGTCGGCGAGTCGGTCGGCCCCGTGAGGTCGGCGAGTCGGTCGGCCCCGTGAGGTCGGCGAGTCGGTCGGCCCCCGTGAGGTCGGCGAGTCGGTCAGCCCCGTGAGGTCGGCGAGCCCCGGAGTCGGCGAGTCGGTCGGCCCCGTGAGGTCGGCGAGTCAGTCGGCCCCGTGAGGTCGGCGAGTCGGGAGTTCGGAGGCCGGTGAGATGAGTTGGTAAGTAGCTCTCTTTTCTCTTTTCTCTATTTCTTTTTAATTATGTCGGGAGTTCGGAGGCCACAGAGGTCGGTGAGTTCGGGAGGTCACAGAGGTCGGTGGGGTGAGTTGGTAAGTAGCTCTCTTTTTTCTATTTCTTTTAAAGTATATTTTAAACTAGATAAGGCTAACTAGAGGGATGGCAGTGCAGCTCAGTTCCGTGGAGTGCACATCCTGCAGCATGTGGGAAGTCCTGGACGCTTCACGCAGCCTAGACAACCATGTGTGCATGAGGTATCTCCAGCTTCAACTGTTCGAGCTCCGTGTTTCGGAGCTGGAGCAGTGGGTGGAGTCAATAAGATGCATCCGCGACGCTGAGAACTACATGGATAGCACATTTCAGGAGGTGGTCACCCCGCAGCTTAAAGGTGTGCAGGTAGCAGGGAAGTGGGTGACCACCAGACGTAGTAAGTGTGCTAGGCAGGTAGCGCAGGAGTCCCCCCGTGAGTCCATCTCGCTTTCAAACCAATATTCACTTCTGAGTATCGGCAAGGACAATGGTGACTCTGGGGAGTGCAGTCAGAGCCAATTCCAGGGCACCACGGGTGGCTCAGCTGCACAGGGGTGAGGGACAAAGAACAAAAAAGAGCCCTAGTGATAGCGGATTCTATAGTTAGGGGTACAGACAGGGGGTTCTGCCGAATGGTTTTGTGCCTCCAAGGATGTCACAGAGCGGACACAGGGCATTCTGGGGTGGGGGGGGGGCGAAGGGAGGGTAAACAGCTAGAGGTCGTGGTCCATATCGGGACCAACAACATAGGTAAAATAAGGGATGAGATCCTACAGGAAGAATTCAGTGAGCTAGGAAGAAATTTAAAGGGTAGGACCTCAAAGGTTGTAATCTCCGGGTTACTACCGGTGCCACGTGCTAATGAGTATAAGAATAGAAGGGTAGAGAGAATGAACACGTGGCTGGAAAGTTGGTGTTGAAGGAAAGGCTTTAAATTCTTGAGGCATTGGGATCGCTTCTGGGGGAGATGGGACCTGTACAAACCGGACGGGTTGCACCTCAACAGCGCCGGGACCAATATGTTCGGGGAGAGTTTAAACTAGCTTAACAGGGCGATGGGAACCTGAGACCGAATTCAAAAGGTAAGGAAGTAAAGCTGAAATTGGAAAGCAAGAATCTAGAAAGCGAATCTGTAAGACAGAGGAAACAGGGTTTAGTATGTAGTAAGCAAGGAGGTCTTCCTGTGCTGAATGGTGCAAGGGAACAGCAAATAAGGCGGATGAGCTAAGAGCACAGGTAGACACTTGAGAGCATGATACTATAGCTATTACAGAAACATGGCTGAAAGAGAGATAGGTTTGGCAGATCAATATTCCTGGCTACAGGATTTTGAGACACGATAGAGAGGGGGGGGGGGGTTGCGGTACTGATTAAAGAAATTATTACAGCGGTGAGGAGGGATGATATGGTAGAGGAATCATCAAATGAGGCCATATGGGTTGAATTGAAAAATAAAAAAGGGGCCATCAGACTGCTGGTCGTGAATTATAGATCCTCAAAGAGTGGGAGGGAGATAGAGAAGCAAATATGTAGGCAAATTGCTGTGGTCCAAAAACCATAGCTTAGTAATGGCAGGGGATTTTAATTATTCAAATATTGATTGGGATAAATTTAGTGTGAAGGGTATAGAGGGTGCGGAATTCTTGAATTCTTCAAGAGAACTTTTTTAGTCAGTATGTAGCAAGCCCAACACGAGAGAGGGCAGTCTTGGATTTAGTTTTGGGGAATGAAGCTGGGCAGATTAAAGGGGTATTAGTGGGAGAGCACTTGGATGCCAGTGACCATAATTCAGTCAGATTCAAGTTGGTTATGGATAAGGACAAGAATAGGCCTGGAATAAAAGTTCCGAATTGGGGAAATTTTGCTAAGTTAAGGAGTGATTTGGCCATGGTGGACTGGAAACAGCTACTTGTGGCTAAATCATTGTCAGTTCAGTGGGAGACATTTAAGGAGGAGATCCGGAAGGCTCAGGCCAAACATAGAAACATAGAAAATAGGTGCAGGAGCAGGCCATTCGGCCCTTCGAGCCTGCACTGCCATTCAATATGATCATGGCTGATCATGCAACCTCAGTACCCCACCCCTGCCTTCTCTCCATACCCCCTGATCCCTTTAGTCGTAAGGGCCACATCTAACTCCCTTTTGAAAATGTCCAACAAACTGGACTCAACAACTTTCTGTGGCAGAGAATTTCACAAGTTCACAACTCTCTGGGTGAAAAAGTTTCTCCTAATCTCGGTCCTAGATGGCTTACCCCTTATCATTAGATTGTGACCCCTGGTTCTGGACTTCCCCAACATCGGGAACATTCTTCCTGCATCTAACCTGTTCAGTCCCGTCAGAATTTTATAAGTTTCTATGAGATCCCCTCTCATTCTTCTAAAATCCAGTGGATATAAGCCTAGCCGATCCAGTCTTTCCTCATGTGTCAGTCCTGCCATCCTGGGAATCAGTCTGGTGAACATTCGCTGCACTCCCTCAATAGCAAGCACGCCTTCCTCAGATTAGGAGACCAGAACTGCACACAATACTCAAGATATGGTCTCACCAAGGCCTTGTGCAACTGCAGTAAGACCTCCCTGCACCTATACTCAAATCCCCTCGCGATGAAGGCCAGCATGTCATTTGCTTTCTTTACTGCCTGCTGTACCTGCATGCCTACCTTCAATGACTAATGTACCATGACACCTAGGTCTCGTTGCACCTCTCCTTTTACTAATCTGTCACTATTCAGATAATAATCTGCCTTCCTGTTTTTGCCACCAAAGTGGATAACCTCACATTTATCCACATTATACTGCATCTGCCATGCATTTGCCCATTCACCTAACCTGTCCAAGTCCCCCTGCAGCCTCTTAGCATCTTCCTCGCAGCTCGTACCGCCACCCAGCTTAGTGTCATCTGCAAACTTGGAGATGTTACATTCAATTCCTTCGTCTAAATCATTAATGTATATTGTAAATAGCTGGGGTCCCAGCACTGAACCCTGTGGCGCCTCACTAGTCACTGCCTGCCATTCGGAAAAGGACCCGTTTATTCCCACTCTTTGCTTCCTGTCTGCCAACCAGTTCTCTATCCACGTCAATACATTACCTCCAATACCATGTGCCTTAATTTTGCACACTAATCAGTTGTGTGGTACCTTGTCAAAAGCCTTTTGAAAGTCCAAATACACCACATCCACTGGTTCTCCCTTATCCACTCTACTAGTTACATCCTCAAAAAATTCTAGAAGATTTGTCAAGCATGATTTCCTTTCATAAATCCATGCTGACTTGGACCAATCCTGTCACTGCTTTCCAAATATGCTATTACATCTTTAATAATTGATTCCAGCATTTTCCCCATTACCGATGTCAGGTTAACCAGTCTATAATTCCCTATTTTCTCTCTCCTTTTTTAAAAAAAAAGTGGGGTTACATTAGCTACCCTCTAATCTATAGGAACTGATCCAGAGTCCATGGAATGTTAGAAAATGACCACCAATGCATCTACTATTTCAAGGGCCACTTCCTTAAGTACTCTGGGATGAAACTATCAGGCCCTGGGGATTTATCGGCCTTCAGTCCCTTCAATTTCCCTCACACCATTTCCTGACTAGTAAGGATTTCCCTCAGGTCCCCCTTCTCACTAGACCCTCGGTCCCCTAGTATTTTCGGGAGGTTATTTGTGCCTTCCTTAGTGAAGCCAGAACCGAAGTATTTGTTCAATTGGTCTGCCATTTCCTTGTTTCCCATTATGAATTCACCTGATTCTGACTGCGAGGGACCTACATTAGTATTCGCTAATCTTTTTCTCTTCACATATCTATAGAAGCTTTTGCAGTCAGTTTTTATGTTCCCTGCAAGCTTACTCTCATACTCTATTTTCCCCCTCCTAATTAAACCCTTAGTCCTCCTCTGCTGCACTATAAATTTCTCCGTCCTCAGGTTTGCTGCTTTTTCTGGCATCTTCCTTGGATTTAACACTTTTCCTAATTTCCCTTGTTAGCCACGGTTGAGCCACCTTCCCTTTTTTATTCTTACGCCACACAGGATGTACAATTGTTGTAGTTCATCCATGTGATATTTAAATGTCTGCCATTGCCTATCCACCGTCAGCCTTTTAAGTATCATTCTCCAGTCTAACCTAGCCAATTCACGTCTCATACCGTCAAAGTTTCCTTTCTTTAAGTTCAGGACCCTAGTCTCTGAATTAACAGTGTCACTCTCCATCTTAATGAAGAATTTTACCATATTATGGTCAATCTTCCCCAAGGGGCCCCGCACGACCAGATTGCTAATTAATCCTCTCTCATTACACAAGACCCAGTCTAGGATGGCTTACTCTCTAGTTGGTTCCTCGACATATTGGTCTAGAAAACCATCACTTATACACGCCAGGAATTCCTCCTCCACAGTATTGCTACCAGTTAGGTTAGCCCAATCAATATGTAGATTAAAGTCACCCATGATAACTGCTGTACCCTTATTGCACGCATCCCTAATTTCCTGTTTGATGCCATCTCTAACCTCCCTACTACTGTTTGGTGATCTGTACACAACTCCCACTAATTTTTTCTGCCCTTTGGTGTTTCACACCACATAGATTCCACATTATCCATGCTAATGTCCTTCCTTACTATTGCATTAATCTGGGATTAGACTGAATGACTTTTTTGGACAGAGCAGATATAATGGTAAGTACTGCAGGGAATAGATGACGGCCAGGGTGATCTCCTGGACTAATTTCAATCGCCTGGATGGGTCGGAGAGGAATTTTCTCAGATTTGTTCTCCCTAAATTGGCCTGGGTTTTTATCTGGTTTTTGCCTCTCCCAGGAGATCACATGGCTCCGGTTGGGGTGGAGCGTAGAATGTTTTAGTATAAGAGGTGTCGTAGTTGTGGTGAGACAGATTGGTTGGGCTGGGTGCTCTGTGCATTTCCGTCATTGTTCATAGGTTTATATGTAACCTTTAGGGCTGCTGACCAAGGGCCGTGTGGCTCTTTGTCAGCCAGCGTGGACACAATGGGCCGGAATGGCCTCCTTCTGCGCTGTAAATGTTTATGTTTCTATATATTAGCATGGATAGAGGATTGGCTACAGTAACTAGTGGGGTGCCACAGGGATCGGTGCTGGGGCCTCAACTATTTACAATCTATATTACTGATTTGGATGAAGGGACCGAGTGTAACGTAGCCAAGTTTGCTGATGAAATCTGCAAAGGGATATGGGCAGGCTAAGTGAGTGGGCAACAATTTGGCAGATGGAGTATAATGTGGGAAAATGTGAGGTTATCCACTTTGGCAGAAAAAATTAAAAAGCAAATTATTATTTAAATGGAGAAAAATTACAAACTGCTGCAGTACAGAGGAATCGGGGGGTCCTTGTGCATGAAACACAAAAAGTTAGAATGCAGGTACAGCAAGTAATCAGGAAGGTAAATGGAATGTTGGTCTTTATTGCAACAACTGTCTAAGGCATTGGTGAGGTCTCACCTAGAGTACTGCGTACAGTTTTGGTCTCCTAATTTAAGGAGGGATATACTTGCATTGGAAGCAGTTCAGAAGATTTACTCGGTTGATTCCTGAAATGAAGAGGTTGACTTATGAAGAAATGTTGAGCAGGTTGGGCCTGTACTCATTGGAGTTCAGAAGAATGAGAGGTGATCTTATTGAGACATACAAGATAATGAGGGAGCTTGACAATGTAGATGCAGAGAGGATGTTTCCACTCATGGGGGAATCTAGAACTAGGGGGCATAGTTTTAGGATAAGGGGTCGCCCATTTAAAACTGAGATGAGGAGGAATTTCTTCTCTCAGAGGGTTGTAAATCTGTGGAATTCTCTGCCCAGAGAACTGTGGAGGCTGGGTTATTGAATATATTTAAGGTGATATAGACAGATTTTTGAGTGATAAGGGAGTAAAGGGTAATGGGGAGCAGGCAGGGTAGTGGAGCTGAGCCCATGATCAGATCAGCCATGATCTTATTGAATGGTGGAGCAGGCTCGAGGGGCCAAAAGGCCTACTCCTGCTCCCATTTCTTATGTTCTTATTCATGAGATGTGGACGTCACCGGCAAGGCCAGCATTTATTACCCATCCCCAGTGCCCTCAAGAAGTGGTGAATACAACTGAGTGGCTTCCTAGGCCATTTCGGGGATCAGTTAAGAGTCAACCACATTGCTGTGGGTCTTGAATCACAAAAAGGCCAGACCGGGTAAGGACAGCAGATTTCCTTCCGTAAAGGATAAATTTCCTTCCCTAAAGTGAAAAGAGAGCATAGAAAAGAATAAAGTAAGGGAGGACGTTGACGGCAAGGGAATAAATAGAGTTATAGAACAGGAGTCTAAAAAGATGGTTAAACATGAAGTGAGGGGGAATTCTATTAAAAATGAAATCCTATTTGTAGTGGAAAAAGAAGTTAATCAGAGGGAACCTAATTAAGTAAAATTAAAACCATAAGCAAGGCTGAGAAAAAAAAACAGAAAAGACACGTGCTAATACAGGGAAACTGCTGAACTAGATATACTGAGAATTAGCAAGGGTCGTGGCTGAGGTCAAAAGAACTTTCAGGAAGATAAATCAGCTTATCGCAGAAAAAAGTCAGTTGGGCTAAGTTGGAGACCTTATTCAATGAAAAATAAACTCCAAAGCTAGGTCACATGGGGTGGTAAGAGATTACAGGAAACAAAAGATGATTGAGAACATCTCAGCTGGTTGAGGGCAGATCGGCCAGGAGGGGAAGAGTTCACAGGCATGAAAATGATGTAGCACGTAACTAATCAGATAAAGAGCATACAGGGGAGGCAACAAAACTTTCTGTCAGTATAATTGTATTAATCAATGTAATCATAGGAGGTAGGTGAAAATTTGTGATGCGTCAAGGAAACAACAAATGGAACGCTTCCACGCGGAACTTAATGATTTTGCATGTATTTTAACTGTGTAAAGACAGTAGCCCGACAATTGTTCAGTGAGAGCAGTGGGAGTGTATCCAGTTGCAGGACTGGTGCGAGCCATTTCTCCCTTGATCAATTGAGTGAAAATAAACTCTTTTCTCTATATGCAGTCTTGTGTCGATACTCCACAACACTATTAAAAATGAGTTCAACTGTCTGTACAGCAATATACACACAGTGTTTGCAATAAAACAGGGGAGCTGGAGGTAATCATGCGTTGCGAGGTACCAGACATAGTTGGGATTGCTGAGACATGGCTACAGAAAAATCAGGATTGGGAATTAAACATTGCAGGGTATAACATATTTAAAAAAGATAGAGGGGGAAAAAGGGGAGATGGAGTAGCTGTACTTATTAGGGAGAACATAATGGCAGTAGAAAAAAGTGACACAGCTGTCAGCAAGGCAGAAATAGAATCCATATGGGTAGAGTTAAAAGATAATGAAGGATCAATCACACTAATAGATGTAGTCTACAGACCACCTAATAGTAGAAGGAAGGTGGAGGAAGAAATATGCAGACAAATTAGGGAAATGAGTAAAAAACATAGTATAATCATCATGGGGGATTTCAACTACCCCAATATTAATTGGGCAGAAGAGGTAGGTAATGGGGATAAGGGAATGGAGTTCCTACAATGTGTACAGGACTCCTTTCAAACCCAATACGTAAAAAGTCCAACAAGGGAGGATTCGCTATTAGATCTAGTAATGGGGAATGAACCAGAGCAGTTAAGAGAAGTAAAAGTAGGGGAACATCTAAGCAATAGTGACCATGATAAAATATGTTTTAAAATGACAATTGAGAACCAGGGTAATAACAGATCGAAGAAAAGCTGATTTTGAGGGGCTGAGAATAGAACTTGGGAAAATAAAATGGGCAACAATATTGGCAAAAAATGAAGTAGAACAGCAATGGGAAACATTTAAAATGGTGTTCAACAGAGTGCAGGAACAATATATTCCACTAAAAGGAAAGAAAAAACTAAACACTAATGAAACTCCATGGATGAATAAAGCCATAAAGGAACAATTGAGGGTAAGGAAGGAGGCATACATTAAGTACATAGACAGCAGGGAAGTGCATGATAAGGGAGAATATGAAAAGATTAGAAGAGGTCAAAAAAATTAGGAAGGCAAAGAGGAATTATGAAATTAAATTATCGAGGAACATAAAATAGTAATATATTTTAAAGGCACATCAATAAAAAAAAAGGAAGGTCGACATAGGAATAGGGCCATTAAGGGATAGATAGGATAATACCACAGGTAACGATAGAGAGATGGCAGAGAAATATTAAATAATTATTTGGCTTCAGTATTTACCAGGGATAAAGAATAGGTGGACATGACATTGGATGATGAGATTAGTAATGAGATAAGTACATTTAAAATAAAGAGGGGATATATTAAATAAATTAATCAAATTCAAAGGAGGATAAAACCCCTGGTCTGGATGGATTGCATTTACACATTTTAAAAGAATCTAGGGAAGAGATAGCAGAGGCATTACTACACATATTTAATAATTCATTACAAAAAGATGTAGTGCCAGAGGACTGGCAGATAGCTAACGTAATACCTATATTTAAGGGGGATAGAACATGTCCAGGGAATTATAGACCAGTCAGCTTAACATCTGTGGTAGGAAAAATAATGGAATTCCCCTCTCCTAAAGGGCAAAATAGAAGACCAGCTAGAAAGCAAAAATATAAGTCAGCATGGATTTCAAAAGGGAGCGTCTTGCTTGACCAACCTCTGAATATTTTTGAAAAAGTAACAAAGAATCGACAATGGTAATGCAGTAGATGTAATTTATCTAGATTTTCAAAAGGCCTTCAATAAAGTACACCATAATAAACTGATGAACAAGGTCAGATAATACAGAATCCAGGGACAAGTAATAGAATGGATAGCTAGCTGGATTCAAGACAGAAAACAGAGAGTAGGGGTAAAGTGTATCTAATCACAGTGACAGAAGGTGGGTGGTGGTGTTCCACAAGGATCAGTGCTGGGACCACTGTTGTTCACAATTTAGACTTTGGAATCAAAAACACAATTTCTAAATTTGTGGATGACACCAAATTTGGGGGGGGGGGGGGGGAGAGGGAGGAGAATTGTCAATACTGAGGAGGACTGCAACAAATTACAGGAGGACATTAATAAACTTGCAGAAAGGGCATATCATTGGCAAATGAAGTTCAACACAGAGATGTTGAATGAAGTTCAACACAAATGTGAGGCATTACATTTTGGTAGGAAGAATAGGGAGGTCACATTACTTGGAGGGTGCGAGTCTAGGTGGGGTAGAGGAACTAAGGGATCTCGGGGTACAAATACACAAATCACTAAAAGTTGCGATACAGGTTAGCAAGGCCATAAAAAAAGCAAACCAAGCACTAGGGTTTATTTCTAGAGGTATAGAATTGAAAAGTAGAGAAGTTATGATAAACTTGTATCGAACCTTGGTTATACCACACAGAGGGGCCATGTTTCGGCCCGAGTTGCTCCTGTTTTTTTGGAGCAACTGGTTTAGAATGGAGTATCTTAGAAATTGCAATTCTCAGCATTTAGTTTGCTCCAGTAGAACAGTTTCAGTTTGGAACAGATTTTTTTTTCAAAAGGAGGCGTGTCCGGCCACTTACGCCCGTTTTGAAAGTTTAGGCAGTAAAAACATGCTCCAAACTAACTTAGAATGGAGTAAGTGTAGATTTTTGTACGCTCAGAAAAACCTTGTCTACACTTCGAAAATCAGGCGTAGGTTACAAATCAGGCTTAGGGAATGGGGGGGGTTAAAGGGAGGTTTACAAACATTAAACACTTCAGTTTTACAAATAAAGAGCCATCATCAATAATAAATGATAAATACAGCAATAAATCAACCAATAAATCAATCAAAAAAAATTAATAAGAAATATATATTTTTTTAAATCAATAAATAAAACATTTTCTACTTACCGACTGCAGCACCGGGAGTCCTCCAACAACGTGCTGGGATGCGCCCCACCCCCCCTCCCCCCCGGCCGCCAGTGTGTCTCTATCTCTCTGTCTGTGTGTGGGTCTCTCACTCTCTCTCTGTCAGTGTCTGTGTTTCTGACAGCGAGGGGGGGGGGGGGGGGAGGAGGAGAAGGGAGGGGGGGGGAGGAGGAGAAGGGAGAGGGGGAGGAGGAGAAGAAGGGAGAGGGGGAGGAGGAGAAGGGAGAGGGGGAGGAGGAGAAGGGAGAGGGGGAGGAGGAGAAGGGAGGGAAGGGAGGGGGGGGCGAGAAGGGAGGGGGGGGCGAGAAGGGAGGGGGGGGCAGAGAAGGGAGGGGGGGGGAGAGAAGGGAGGGGGGGGCGAGAAGGGAGGGGGGGGCGAGAAGGGAGGGGGGGGCGAGAAGGGAGGGGGGGGCGAGAAGGGAGGGGGGGGCGAGAAGGGAGGGGGGGGCGAGAAGGGAGGGGGGGGCGAGAAGGGAGGGGAGGGGGGGGCGAGAAGGGAAGGGAGGGGGGGCGAGAAGGGAAGGGAGGGGGGGCGAGAAGGGAAGGGAGGGGGGGCGAGAAGGGGAGGGAGGGGGGGCGAGAAGGGGAGGGGGAGAAGGGAGATGGAGGCTCAACGGGCCCGGCCCGGCCGCGCCCAAGACTTCGGGCGGGCCCGTCCCCAGCACCGGATTTACCGGTAGGTGGCGTCGGGTCGGGTCGGGGTCGGGTCCGGGGGGCGGAGGCAAAAGACATGTCTGAAGTGTTTGCAACCATCTTCAATCAGAAATGCAGAGTGGATGATCCATCTCAGGCTTCTCCTGAGGTCCCCACCATCTCAGTAGCCAGTCTTCAGCCAATTCAATTCTCTCCACGTGATGATATCAAGAAATGGCTGAGTGCACTGAATACAGCAAAGGCTATGGGCCCTGACAACAACCCAGCTGTCGTGCTGAAGACTTGTGCTCCAGAACTCGTCGCACCTCTAGATAAGCTGTTCCAGAATAGCTACAACACTGGCATCTACCTGACAAAGTATAAACTGCCCAAGTATGTCCTGTCCACAAAACGCAGGACAAATAGAATCCGGGCAATTACCACCTCATCAGCCTACTCTCAATCATCAGCAAAGTGATGGAAGGTGTCGTCGATAGTGCTATCTAGCGGCATTTATTCGTCAATAACCTGCTCACCGATGCTCAGTTTAGGTCCCGCCAGGAACACTGAGCTCCAGACCTCATTACAGCCTTAGTGCAAACATGGATAAAAGAGTTAAATACCAGCGATGAGGTGAGAGTTACTGCCCTTGAAATCAAAGCAGCATTGAACTGAGTGTGGCATCAAGGAGCCAGAGTAAAATTGAAGTCAATGGGAATCGGGGTGGGGGGGGAACTCTCCACTGGCTGGAGTCATACCTAGCACAAAGGAAAATGGTTGTGGTTGTTGGAGGTCAATCATCTCAGCCCCAGGACATCACTGCAAGGGTTCCTCAGGACAGTGTCCTGGCCACACCATCTTCAGCTGCTTCATCAATGACCTTCCCGCCACGATAAGATCAGAAGTGGGGATGTTCACTGATGAATGCACAGTGTTCAGTTCCATTCACAATCCTCCGATAATGAAGCAGTCCATGCCCGAATGCAGCAAGAACTGGATGACATTCAGGCTTAGGTTGGTGTGGCAAGTAACATTCACGCCACACAAGTGCCAGGCAATGACTATCTCCAACAAGCAAGAGTCTAAACACCGCCCCAGGATTTTCAACAGCATTACCATCGCCAAATCTCCCACTATTAACATCCTGGGGCTCACCATTGACAAGAAACTTAACTGGATCAGCCATATAAATACTGTGGCTACAAGAGCAGATCGAGGCTGGGTATTCTGTAGCGAGTGTCTCACCTCCTGACTCCCCAAAGCCTTTCCATCATCTACAAAGGTACAAGTCAGGAGTATAATGGAATACTAAACAAAAACAGAAAATGCTGGAAACACTCAGCAAGCTAGGCAGCATCCGTGATGAGAGAAATTTAGCGTTTCAGTTCTGAGACCCTTCGTCAGAACTGGAGATTTTAGAGATGTAACAGTTTTTAAGCAGGTACAGAGGCAGGGAAGGGCGGGGGGGGGGGCAGGGGGAGGAAAGAACAAAAGGGACAGTCTGTGATAGGATGGAAGGCAGGAGTAATTAAATGTTGCAAATGGGGATGGCAGAATCATAAACAGCTGCTGGCTGAAAAATGGAATACTCTCCACTTGCCTGGATGAATGCAGTTCCAACAACACAAGTTCGAAACCATCCAGGACAAAGGCTGCCAGTTTGATTGGCACCCTATCCACCACCCTTAAACATTAACTCCTCCACCACTGGCGCATTGTGGCTGTAGTGTGTACCATCTACAAGAAACATTGCAGCAACTTGCCAACATCAACAGCACCTGAATGAGGGACTTCAGTTATGTTGATAGACTGGAGAAGCTGGGGTTGTTCTTCTTGGAGCAGAGAAGATTGAGACAAGATTTGATAGAGGTGTTCAAAATCATGAGCAGTCTGGACAGGGTAGATAGAGAGAAACTGTTCCCATTGGCAGAAGGGTCGAGAACCAGAGGATACAGATTTAAGGTGATTGAAAAAAGAACCAAAGGTGACCTAAGAAAAAACTTTTTTACACAGCGATTGGTTATGATCTGGAATGCATTGCCTGAAAGGGTGGTGGAGGCAGACTCAATTTTATATTTCAAAAGGGGGTTGGATAAGTACCTGAAGGAAAAAGATTTGCAGGGCTACAGGGAAAGGGTGGGGGAGTGGGACTAGTCGAGAGTCAGCATGGGCTCGACGGCCGAATGGCCTTCTTCCATGTTGCAACCATTCTACAATTCACCTCCCAAACCCCCGGCCTCTATCACCTAGAAGGACAAGGGCAGAAGGCGCATGGGAACACCATCACCTCCAAATTCCCCTCCAAGTCACACACCACCCTGGCTTGGAAATAGATAGCCACTCCTTCGTCGCTGGATCAAAATCCTGGAACACCCTCCCTAACAGCACTGTGGGGCTACCTTCACCGCACGGATTGCAACGGTTCATAAAGACGGCTCACCACCACCTCTCAAGGGTAATTAGCGATGAGCAATAAATGCTGGTCTTGTCAGCAACGCCCACATCCCAGGAATTAATATTTTTTTTAACTTTTTTTTTTTGCTTGTTGTGTTCCATCAAATAGGTGTCAAACCTTTGTTCTCGTGGGCTGTATAAGTGCATTCGAAGGAGCCTTGAGGACCACCTATGTAAAGTTTAAATCCATGTTCCCATTAATTTGAATATATCTGAACTTGCTGATATACTAACATATGTTTGCGTTTGATTTACAATGCACATTAAATTCATACAGGACAAACCCCCAAGTACAAATAGGGCCGGGTTGTCTGGGCTCAGGAGCTGTATTGCTGGATACCCTTACCATGGAATATGAAAATGTAAGATTATGGACATTTACCCAGATTTCCCCGCCACTGAAGCAGGTCGTCTTCTGTATTCTTCCTTGTGGTCCCCTTTAATGTATGCTGGTGGTTCTTGATCTCTCTTCTCTTTATATTGCCTGTGGTAGAAGGATTAGCCAATTTCATGTCAACAAAATTATATGTATTTAATGTTTTTTCCACAGTTACTGTTGAATACGAGTTTCAATACAGGAGAAAAATTATTCAGCACCCACAAGTGGTGAACTTAACACGAAAAATCGAGAGTCACAACTGAATGCCAGCACCAGAGGTGCCAAGCAAGTAGTATCAGCAGTGTAAATATTCAGTCATTAGAACTTATCACTAAAGTTGAGTGAACCAGACCAAGTTCAGATTTTCAAGTCAGTTCAACTCCAGTACACATATTTGAACTGGTGAAATTGTTTTAATACACGATGTAGTGCTGAGGAAGTACTGCATTGTCAAATCTACCATTCTTCAGATGAGATGTTAAACTGAGTTTAACAGGTTGTCTGCCTGTTCCAGTTTTTCAGGTGGCGTTGAAGACCCCACAGTACTGTTCAAAAAAAGTTCTTCCTGACATGCTGTCCCAACATTCATCCCTCAACCAGTACCATTACAAAATAGAATAACTGGTCAATTATCTCACTGTCATTTGTAGGACATTGCTGATGCAGATGGTGTTGTCACTATTGCCTACAAATAGCAGATTGTGTTGCCACTATTGCCTACAAATAGCAATAGCCAATAGTATAACCCCATTGCCTGTTCACAAAGTCATAGCGCAAAAGATAGAGAAAGAACCCCCCCCGCCCAATTGAATTTTAGGCAACTGCACACAAAGATCTGCACAAATCACTTTTATTAATCCCAAACATTGGCCCATCAAGTTGATACAGAAGTGGTCACCCCCAGATAATTCCTGCCATCGTAGACAACAGAAAGCACTACAGTTTACCACCTAATTCATTAATCTCCATTTTGTGATGAATTACAATACAATTTGTTTCTATGAAAACAAAGTGGCAGAAGGGTGACTTTAGAAGGATGAGGCAGAAATTGACAATAATAGACTGGGCAGAACTACGAACTGATAAAACTACAGATAAACAGTGAGATGTATTCAAAAATGGATTTGGTATAATACAATAATCTGTACATACCCCTAAAGGGCAAGAGCTCTATTTATGCAATTACATAGAACTTACAGCACAGAAATAGCTATTCGGTCCAACTGTTCTATGCCGGTGTTTATGCTCCACGCGAACCTCCTCGCACTTCACTACATTTAACTCCACATCACATCTTTGTATTGTTTTCTCTCTCATGTACTTATCTAGCTTCCCCTTAAAAGGCATCCATGCTACTCGCCTCAATTATGCCTTGTATAGCGAGTTCCACAATCTAACCACCCTCTGGGTAAAGACATTTCTCCTGAATTCTTTATTGGATTTATTAGTGACTATTTTATATTTATGGCCACTAGTTTTGGACTCCCCGAGAAGTGGAAACAACTTCTCTGCACCTAACCCATCAAACCTCTTCATAAATTTAAATATCTCTGACCTTTCTCTTTTCTAGAGAATGGAGCCCCAGCCTGTTCAGTCTTTCCAGATAGTTATAACCTCTCAGTTCTGGAATCATCCTTGTAAATCTTGTCCAGTGCCTCTATATCTTTTTTATAACATGTAAATCAGAACTGCACACAGTACTCCAAGTGAGGTCTGACCAAGGTTATATACACAATTTTAATATACTTTCCCTGCTTTTCAATTCAGTTCCTCTAGAAATGAACCCCAGTGCTTTGTTTGCATTATTTATGGCCTTGTTAACTTGTGTTGATACTTCTGAATGTGTATCAATTAAACAACCTTGGTCAACAAGGGAAGCGAGATATAGTATAAAACTAAAACGAGCTTATATGAAGGCAAAGAACAGTGGAGATCCCGCGGACTGAGAGAGATATAAAGAACAGCAAAAGGATACAAAGCATGTGGTACGAGCCACAAAAAGGAAATACAAGAAAAAGCTTGCGAGGGATTTTTATGAATATTAAGAGAAAGAGGGTAGCTAAAAGTTATGTGAACCTCTTAATGACAGACGCATGTGATATTGTAATTGGATATCAGGAAATGGCAGCCTTAGTAAATAAATACTTTGCATCCGTCCTCACAGTAGAGGATGAAGATAAAATACCAGAGAGACAAGGAAAATTAAAAAAATAAATCAAGGAGAGGAACTAACTAGATTCAATATAAGTAAAAACATGGATATGGAGAAACTAATGTCATTAAAGATAGACAAATCTCCAGGACACATTGGTTTCCACCCCAGGGTAGTAAATTAAATAGATGAGGAAATCGTTGAGGTGTCAGTCATGATCTTCCAAAACTCTCTCTATTCAGGAATTGTCACATTGGGTTAGAAAACTGACAATGTCACTCCACTACTTAAAAAGGTTGAGAGAGATTAACTAGGAAATTATATGCCTACAAGTCTAAAGTCAATTGTGGGGAATTTACTAGAATGTGACAGAGTGACTGAGCATTTGGACAAATACGAGCTGATCAGAGTGAGTCAGCATGGATACGCCGTGTCTAACAAACCTAATTGAATATTTTGAGGTCTAACATGGTAGATAAGGAGTGTCTATGCATGTTTTTATATGGACTTCCAGAAGACATTAGATAAGGTTCCACACAACAGACTGTTAACATAAATGAGAGCGCATGAGGCAACTTATTGGTTTGGATCGGAAATTGATTCGGAGGTAGGAGACAGAGTGTAGGGATAATGGGTTTGTACTCAAATTAGCAGGATGTGACTAGTGGTGTCTCCCAGGGACCACAGCTTTTCACTATATTTATAAATGACTTTGATGAAGGGACAGAGCGCCGTATATCTAAGTTTGCTGACAACACCAAGTTAGGTGGCACAGTAAATAGTGTAGATGGGAGCATAAAGTTGTAACTGGTCATTGATGGGCAAAATTGTGGCAGGTGGAGGTTCAACATGCTAAGGTACGAGACCATCCACTTTGGACCCAGGAATGACCGATCAGGGTATTTTCTAAATCATAGAATCTCAAAAATTTACAGAACGGAAGGAGGCCATTTCGGCCTATCGTGTCCCCGCCGGCCGACCAAAGCACTGGTTCATTTCTAGAGGGATAGAATTGAAAAGCAGAGAAGTTATGGTCATAGAACAGAATCATAGAAATTTACAGCACAGGAGGAGGCCATTTCTGTCCGTTGTGTCAGCGTAGCTGACCAAGAGCTATCCAGCCTAATCCCACTTTCCAGCTTTTGGTCCGCAGTCCTATAGGGTGCGGCACTTTAAGTGCACATCCAAGTATTTTTTAAATATGGTGAGGGTTTCTCCCTCTACCACCCTTTCAGGCAGTGAGTTCCAGACCCCACCACCCTCTGGGTAAAGAAATTTCCCCACATATCTCCTCTAAACCTCCCCCCAATTACTTTAAATCTATGTCCCCTGGTTGTTGACCCCCTCTGCCATGCGGAACAGGTCCTATCCACTCTATCCAGGCCCCTCATAATTTTATACACCTCAATCAGGACTGCCCTCAGCTTCCTCTGTTCCGAAGAAAACAGACCCAGCATCTCCAATTTTTCCTCATAGCCAAAATTCTCCAGTCCAGGCAATATTCTTGTAAATCTCCTCTGCACACTTTCCAGTACAATCACATCTTTCCTGTAATGTGGTGACTAAAACTGCACGCAGTACTCAAGCTGGAGCCTAACCAGTGTTTTTTTTATACAGTTCAAGCATAACCTCCTTGCTCTTGTATTCCATGCCTCGACTAAAAAAGGCAAGTATTCCATATGCCTTCTTAACCACCTTATCTACCTGGCTGCAACCTTCAGGGATCTGTGGACCTGCACTCGAAGGTCCCTTTGTTCCTCTACACTTTTCAGTGTCGTACCATTTAATGTGTATTCCCTTGTCTTGTTAGACCTCCCCAAATGCATTACCTCACACTTATCCGGATTGAATTCCATTTGCCACTGGTTCTGTCCACCTGGCCAGTACATTGATATCTTCCTGCAGTCCACAGCTTTCTTCTTCATTATCAACCACACAGCCTATTTTAGTGTCATCTGCAAATTTCTCAATCATACCCCCAACATTCAAGTCCAGGTCAATGATATATACCACAAAAAGCAGGGGACCCAGCATAGAGCCCTGCGGGACCCCACTGGATACAGCCTTCCAAATCACTAAAACATCCATCAACCATTACCCTTTGCTTCCTGCCTCTGTACCAATTTTGAATCCAACTTGCCACTTTGCCCTGAATCCCATGGGCTATTACTTTCGTGACACCAGTCTGCCATGTGGGACCTTATCAAAAGCTTTGCTAAAATCCATATACACTACTGTTATGTATGTAAACCTGTAAATACCATGTCTAGCCACCAGAGGGCATATACCCGGGAGTCCCAAGGGATCCCACAATCCCTTGGGAGCATCTGTATATAAGGAGGCCTCACAGGCTGGAGAGGCACTCTGAGATCTGTAATAAAGGATTACGGTCACACCTTACTTTGAGCTTGCAGTATCTGGTCTGACTCTTTATTCAAGACATAACAATTACATCATACGCGCTACCCTCATCGACCCTCCTGGTTACCTCCTCAAAAAATTTAATCAAGTTAGTCAGACACGACCTTCCCTTAACAAATCAATGCTGACTGTCCTCGATGGGGCTAGACTTTCCACTATGATCGCTATGGTCCAAAATTGGGAGATATTTCCGGACTTAGTGTTTTTTTAATTAGAAACATAGAAGCATAGAAAATAGGTGCAGGAGTAGGCCATTCAGCCCTTCGAGCCTGCACCGCCATTCAATGAGTTCATGGCTGAACATGCAACTTCAGTACCCCATTCCTGCTTTCTCACCATACCCCTTGATCCCCCTAGTAGTAAGGACTACATCTAACTCCTTTAGGATCGCTGGACTATCGTCCATTTTAGAGACCGCTAGTTTTGGCTTTTTACTTTGGCGATAGCCTTAGCGATGTGAAATGGACCTTAGCGATGTATTTAGTTGTGCAAGGCTGGCATCCATAGCAACAGCCGTTCTGCGCATGTACTTTTTTTTAAGCAAAGCAGTTTTCCCGCGATTCGGGAGTCCAGGGATCATCTGAACATGCTCAGAAGAGTCAAAGAGAGTGAGAGAGAGATAGAGAGAGAGGAGTGGGAAAGAAGCAGTGATCTGAGTTAGTTGTAATTTGAGCATCGTCTCTGTTCTTCAAACTTGAGTCTTAAATCTTGGAGGTGTTTATCAAAAATGTCCAGCAGGAGGAGCTGTCAGGGAGAAAGAAGCCTTTTCCAATGAAGCAAATGAGGGGGAAAGTCAGTGGGGACAATTAACCCGGGGTGGGAAACCTACTTATCAAAAAATATGGGGTGAGATCGCCGATATTGTTTCCTCAGTGTCCCACGATAGGCGTGAGTCAGACCAGTGCCACAAGAGGTGGAACAGCCTGGTCGCTTCGGCAAGAGTAAGTATTAAATTATGAGATTTTAAATTGATCCAGTGAATTAATTAGAATGTAAATCTGCCAGATTGTAATTAAGCTGCGTAATCTTGCATAGCTTCCCTGCTAAGATTTGGACTGGGGTCGGAACCTGCGCCCTTTATGTCTAATTTTGCTCAGATTCCTTACATTTTATGAACAATATTCATTATTATTATTTAAAGGAACAACTGGAAACAGACAGACCGCAAACATTCGGAATTTCTACCACATTAGTTCAGAAGGAGAATTTTTGTGTGCTGTGAGCAAGTCTTTAACTTGGGTACCGTATCCTTTTTGGTTACGTTGGTGGATGGGGCACGACTGAGCACTGAGAGATTTGGTCACCTTTACCCAGACTGAGAGAGTCTCTCCGGCTGCTGTCACTCACAGTGACCCAGCCTGGGCTGGGGAAGAGCTGCCCTGGGACACTTTGGGATGTTAGCTCCAGCCACACAGAGGTCTCCGAGCACAGCCCATGGACACAGTGCCCCCTCCCATTACACTCATGTCATTGCTGAGCTCACCAGCGGGGTCCCCCACCCCGGGGGACCTCCATCAAGTCAAATAAACTCGAATGGCACGGCCCGTGGATGGGGCCCTTCCTGGAGATTGTACGCAAAATGTTTGGTGTCAAGCAATAGTTCCTAAACATGATCTTATTAAATATTTTCTCTGAACGTGGATGTTATAACCATGCATCCATTGTGGATACAAACCGTATTAGCATATAACGTTAGAATCTGTTGCCTTTCCGTAATAGTACCTAGTCAATTAGCTTATGCCATGCTCTTGTGCAGAGGAAGATATCTAAGAATCGGGCGGAGCAGAGGTGCACCGGAGGAGGCCCTGCTGAACTGCAGCCACTCAGCAACTTGGAGGAACATGATGCACCATGAGTGGGCAGCCACAATCATTCTGCCACCCGTGGTGGTGCAAATCCCGTTGTTGTGCCACGTGAGTAATGTGTAAAGCAGTGATAAACCAGTGGTTATTTAAAGTCACTTAACAGCATTTCAATGTAATATATGAATAATGTCATGTTATGCATGCAGCTTCTATACTATTCTCGGTTTAAGAACATAAGAAATCGGAGCAGGAGTAGGCCATTTTGACCCCTCGAGCCTGTTCCGCCATTCAATAAGATCATGGCTGATCTGATCATGGACTCAGCTCCACTTTCCTGCCCGCTCCCCATAACCCTTTACTGCCTTATCATTCAAAAATCTGTCTAGCTCCGCCTTAAATATATTCAATGACCCAGCCGCCACAGCTCTCTGGGGCAGAGAATTCCATAGATTTATAACCATATGATTTAATCATATGTAATGTCTCTCGTTCACATTTATTGCAGTAGTGTTGCTCCTCGTACATATGCCAGCGCAGCGCAAGCATTCTCATGTCTACCCTTCTCTTCTAATAACCTCAATCATGTTTTGCAGCTACCGAGACTCCAGAGGCGCAAAGGGAGGCCCCTGCAAGAACCCCTTTGCTGCTGCAGGTGGTCATCACCACGGGTGCAGAAGAGGAAACAACTGAGGAGGGAGATGATGAGCAGAGTAATCTGTGGTACCTGTGGCCACGTCTTCATCCACAGATGAAGTAGCAGGGCCAAGCGACTTGCAGCAGGCCACTCCAAGGCATCCAGTGCCCACGGAGGTTGAGTTGGCGAGGTAGGCACGCGTTGCGACGGGCAAATCCAAACGAGGACATGGTCTCACTAAAGGCTAGCGGTGACATAGGTCGGGAGCTCCTCCAGGCGCTTGGTGGGTTGACCGGAAACATTGCCACAATGTCTGCACAAATAACGGAGGGTATGGATCAGATAGTTGTGGCAATGGGGCAAACGACCGATGCTGTCCATGCCTTGTGATAGTGTCGGGAGACGGCACTGCACCCCAAGGTGCCGTCCCACCAAGCACCAGGATAGATGCGAGACAGGAGGAAGAACTTTCTTCTTCGGAAACGTCTTCTCCCCCAGCCACTGAGAAGATTCTGCTGACGTCACCCACCACCGCCGCCCCCCTTCCCCGCACAGCAGCAGGTCTTGAGGTCCCCTGCTGCAAGACGTCTTGGTCCCATTACTTGGGGAGTTAAACGGGGGGTTAATACAAGAGGGGGGAGGGGGTGAGGTCAAGGTGCAGGAGGGAAGTGTGGCTGCAGGTAGGGAGGAGGGTATATAGAGTGCTCTTGTTAAAAATAAATTTTTGTTAAATGTTCACTGTTGGGGATGGTGGGAGGGTGTTATATTATTGTTGTGTTACAAATGTTGTTGACTGTTCGGGGTTGGTGGTGGCGGCGGGGGGGGGGGGGGGGGGGGTGTTATATATGTTTGTTCTAAAAAAAATTCAAATTTGTCTTTAATTATTAAATATCTTCCAATAACATACGGTAAAACATCAATACAGGTTCGACCTCTCGAATCCGGCAACCTCGGGACTGAGGCCGAGCCAGTTTTCGGGTTTTTCCGGACTTCGGAACGTGTTTCTGATGTTCCGAAGTCCGGAAACACCAGAACCCAGGTTCAGGTATTCCGGATTTCAGAATGTCAGAAGCGCATCCAGAGTCCGGAAATGCCTGGGCCCAGGCTGCGATATTTCCGGTTTTTGGACGTCATCTTGTAGTTCTTCTCTTCGCAGGCCTTGTAGTTCTCACTTCTTCGCAACACATGGTAAGCCTCCCTCTCTTGTTTTTGCAATGTAGTACGCCTGTACTCTGCAACTGTACTTAATGGGCCCAAGTTTCCACATGATTTGCGCCTGATTTTTAGGAGCAACTGGTGGAGAACGGACTATCTTAGAAATCGCAATTCTCCACATTTTTTTTTCTGCAGTTCTAGTGAGGTAGAACAGTTCTACTTTAGAACAGAATTTTTTCTTCAAAAGGGGGCGTGTCCGGCCACTGACGCCTGATTTCAAAGTTTCCACAGTGAAAACGTACTCCAAACTAAAGTAGAATGGAGCAAGTGAAGATTTTTGTAGAACTGAAAAAACCTGTTCTACACATTAAAAAAATCAGGTGAAGGTTACAAATTAGGCGTCCAGAACCGGGGGGGGGGAGAGAAGTCATTAAATTCTACAATCAATCCTTATTTATACTTATACAAATAAATCCAACCTGAATAAACATTTATAAGCAAAGAAAAGATTAAATAAACCATCTTCCGACCTGTGTGAAAGTGCTTCAGCCATCGTTCAAAGGAAACCGCCGTTTGTTGCCGCGCAGGGGAGGGAGGGGAAGGAGACAGCGGCTTGTTGCCGCGCAGGGGAGGGAGGGGAAGGAGACAGCGGCTTGTTGCCGCGCAGGGGAGGGAGGGGAAGGAGACAGCGGCGTGTTGCCGCGCAGGGGAGGGAGGGGAAGGAGACAGCGGCGTGTTGCCGCGCAGGGGAGGGAGGGGAAGGAGACAGCGGCTTATTGCCGCGGAGGGGAGGGGGGAAGGAGACAGTGAGAAGGCTGCAAGTGCTGATGGCAATGTGGTTTCATTAAAAAATGTTCAAAAATTAAACAGCTACAAAGAACTACAAAAATGGCCGAGTGCCAATGTTTTTTATCACACTGAGCATGCGCGAACGCTCCAACGCGCACGCGCAGCGTTGCCGGCAGGAAAAAAAACTAATTTAAATAGTACTCGCCCCCTCCCACTTACAAAATCGGCGCGAGTGTAGGCTCCGCCCCCCTGGGCACTGCGCCAAACAGACAAGGAGCTGCAGAACGCTCCAGAATAGCGTGTTTTTTTTCTGGCGCCGTTTTAGGCGCGAAAAACGGGCGCCCAGCTCGGAGGGGCACCCGTTTTTTATCCTGTGGAAACTTGGGCCCAATGTGAGCTTCCCAGCCTGTATCTTTTGCTACCATTTTCAAATTTGAAAAGGAATGTACAGTACTCAAAGCATGAAATATAATAAAGGTTTTTATTTGCAAAACAATTAAGTTATGAAATACAGAATAAAACAGTAAATGAAAGCTTTTATTTGTTAAACAGTGAAAATAAAAAGAGGTACAGTTACAATTGGCTGGAGGTTGTGCTTGAGGTAGAGGGCTCAGCTATGATGTCTGGGGCTGATGATGGGCCAGCAATAGGATTATCAAATGTGGAAATTACTAGTGTACTTGCACGCTGTAGGTCTTGGGCCTTCTGTTGCGACCCCTTTTGAAAGATATTTAATATTGTTGATTGTTGAAATAATTTGGGCTTTTCTATCACTAATCATTCCCGAATTCTGTAGACCTGCAGTATTTCTTCTTCACTTATGAAGCTTCGTTGCTCTAAGGCGTAAATTAATTCTTGACAAAGATTGATTACTTTGTCAATCGGCACTTTTTCGACTTGATCACAGGCATCAACATCCTCACTGCTTTCATCCTTTTCTTCTGGATGCAAAACCCTCTGCATGATTTTTTCATCTGTCACTGCATGCACAATGGGAGCGTCGTTATCTATGTCCATGGCTTCTGCGATATCGTCTTCATTCAATTCCTGCGCAGCTTCACAAGTCAGCCCTCATGCATAATCTAAAAGTTGAGCAATCATTGCTTTCTCCTTGGACACATGAAAGCCTTAAAAGACCTAAGGAGCATCATCAGCATCATCGTCAGCAAACATAGTTGATGGCCAGATGTAATGCCAAGCATTGACCAAGGTGTCTGCAGTTACCAAGTTCCTTACATCCGCAGCTGCCCATAGGCGTCCTTGATAGAGAAACCTTTTGAGAATGCTTTTATTCCCATCCGTGTTCACAGCATGAAGCAAATACTTCATAAATACGTTTTTATAGAGACACTTCATCAATCTCAAAATTCCTTGGTCCATTGGCTGTATCAGTGATGTAACATTTGGAGGCAAGTACATTCCATGGACATTATCCTTTACCAGAAGTTCAGCATCGGGATGTGCTGAGCAATTGTCAAGCAGCAAGTATATTTTGCAGTTTTCCTCAAGGCCAGCTTCCGTGCAATGAGCATGCACCCGAGGGACAAAATTCTTCTCAAACCAGTTCAGAAAGAGTACCCTGGTTACCCATGCTTTCTTATTGGCTAATGCACTGGCAATACTCTCAAACATTTGGAAACATCTTGGATGCTGACTTCTCCCAATGACCATAAGCTTACACTTATGTGTCCCAGCCGCATTTGCAGCAGCAAGCACAGTCAACCTATCTTTGCCGTCTTTTACACCTGCTGGCTGCTAATGTCTTTCGCGGTATGTAGTGCCAAAACAGTGCTGTCTTGTCAGCATTGTACATTTGCTCAGGTGAAAGGTTTTCATCAGCAATTAGTTTGAAGAACTCATCATAGAAACATAGAAAATAGGTGCAGGAGGAGGCCATTCGGCCCTTCGAGTCTGCAACGCCATTCAATAAGATCATGGCTGATCATTCCCTCAGTACCCCTTTCCTGCTTTCTCTTCATACCCCTTGATCCCCTTAGCCGTAAGGGCCATATCTAACTCCCTCTTGAATATATCCAACTCTCTGCGGCAGGGAATTCCACAGGTTAACAACTCTGAGTGAAGAAGTTTCTCCTCATCTCAGTCCTAAATGGCCTACCCCTTATCCTCAGACTATGTCCCCTGGTTCTGGACTTCCCCGACATCAGGAACATTCTTCCCGCATCTAACCTGTCCAGTCCCATCAGAATCTTATATGTTTCTATGAGATCCCCTCTCATCCTTCGAAACTCCAGTGAATAAAGGCCCAGTTGATCCAGTCTCTCCTCATATGACAGTCCAGCCATCCCTGGAATTAGTCTGGTGAACCTTCGCTGCACTCCCTCAATAGCAAGAATGTCCTTCCTCAGATTAGGAGACCAAAACTGAACACAATATTCCGGTGAGGCCTCACTAAGGCCCTGTACAACTGCAGTAAAACCTCCCTGCTCCTATACTCAAATCCCCTAGCTATGAAGGCCAACATGCCATTTGCCTTCTTCACCGTCTGTTGTACCTGCATGCCAACCTTCAATGACTGATGAACCATGACACCCAGGTCTCGTTGCACCTCCCCTTTTCCTAATCTGCCGCCATTCAGATAATATTCTGCCTTCGTGTTTTTGCCCCCAAAATGGATAACTTCACATTTATCCACATTACACTGCATCTGCCATGCATTTGCCCACTCACCTAACCTGTCCAAGTCACCCTGCAGCTTCTTAGCATCCTCCTCACAGCTCACACCGCCACCCAGTTAGTGTCATCTGCAAACTTGGAGATATTACACTCAATTCCTTCATCTAAATCGTTAATGTATATTGTAAAGAGCTGGGGTCCCAGCACTGAGCCCTGTGGCACTCCACTAGTCACTGCCCGCCATTCTGAAAAGGACCCGTTTATCCCGACTCTCTGCTTCTTGTCTGCCAACCAGTTCTCTATCCACGTCAGTACATTACCCCCAATACCATGCGCTTTGACTTTGCACACCAATCTCTTGTGCGGGACCTTGTCAAAAGCCTTTTGAAAGTCCAAATACACCACATCCACTGGTTCTCCCTTGTCCACTCTACTAGTTACATCCTCAAAAAATTCCAGAAGATTCGTCAAGCATGATTTCCCTTTCATAAATCCATGCTGACTTGGACCGATCGTGTCACTGCTTTCCAAATGCACTGCTATTTCATCCTTAATGATTGATTCCAACATTTTCCCCACTACTGATGTCAGGCTAACCGGTCTATAATTACCTGTTTTCTCTCTTCCCTCCTTTTTAAAAAAGTGGTATTAAATTAGCTACTCTCCAGTCCATAGCAACTGATCCAGAGTCGATAGACTGTTGGAAATTGATCACCAATGCATTCACTATTTCTAGGGCCACTTCCTTAAGTACTCTGGGATGCAGACTATGAGGCCCTGGGGATTTATCAGCCTTCAATCCCATCAATTTCTCCAATAGAATTTCCCGCCTAATAAGGATATCCTTCAGTTCCTCCTTCTCACGAGACCCACTTTCCCCGAGTACATTCGGAAGGTTATTTGTGTCTTCCTTCATGAAGACAGAACCAAAGTATTTGTTCAATTGGTCTGCCATTTCTTTGTTCCCCATTATAACTTCAGGTGAATCCAACTGCAAGGGACCTACATTTGTCTTCACTAATCTTTTGCTCTTCACATATTTATAGAAGCTTTTGCAGTCAGTTTTTATGTTCCCTGCAAGCTTCCTCTCGTACTCTATTTCCCCCTCTTAATTCAACCCTTTGTCCTCCTCTGTTGAATTCTAAATTTCTCCCAGTCCTCAGGTTTGTTATTTTTTCTAGCCAATTTATATGCCTCTTCCTTGGTTTTAACACTATCCTTAATTTCCCTTATTAGCCACGGTTGAGCCACCTTCCCCGTTTTATTTTTACTTCAGACAGGGATGTACAATTGCTGAAGTTCATCCATGTGATCTTTAAATGTTTGCCATTGCTTATCTACCGTCCACCTTTTAAGTATCCTTTGCCAGTCTATTCTAGCCAATTCACACCTCATACCATCGAAGTTACCTTTCTTTAAGTTAAGGACTCTAGTTTCTGAATTAACTGTGTCACTCTCCATCTTAATAAAAAATTCTACCATATTATGGTCACTCTTCCCCAAGGGGCCTTGCACAACAAGATTGCTAATTAGCCCCTTCTCATTACACATCACCCAGTCTAGGATGGCCAGCTCTCTATTTGGTCGAGAAAACCATCCCTAATACACTCCAGGAAATCCTCCTCTACCGCATTACTACCAGTTTGGTTAGCCCAATCAATATGTAGATTAAAGTCGCCCATGATAACTGCTGTACCTTTATTGCACACATCCCTTATTTCTTGTTTGATACTGTCCCCAATCTCACTATTACTGTTTGGTGGTGTATACACAACTCCCACTAGCGTTTTCTGTCCTTTGGTATTCCGCAGCTCCATCCATGCCGACTCCACAATATCCAGGCTAATGTCCCTCCTTACTATTGCATTAATTTCCTCTTTAACCAGCAACGCCACCCCGTCTACTTTTCCTCTCTGCCTATCCTTCCTAAATGTTGAATTCCCCTGGATGTTGAGTTCCCAGCCTTGGTCACCCTGGAGCCATGTCTCCGTGATGCTAATTACATCATATCCGTTAACTGCTGTCTGCGCAGTTAATTCGTCCACCTTATTCCGAATACTCCTCGCATTGAGGCACAGAGCCTTCAGGCTTGTCTTTTTAATACACTTTGCCCCTTTATAATTTTGCTGTACTGTGGCCCTTTTTGTTTTTTGCCTTGGGTTTCTCTGCCCTCCACTTTTATTATTCTCCTTTCTATCTTTTGCTTCTGCCTCCATTTTATTTCCCTCTGTCTCCCTGCATAGGTTCCCATCCCCCCGCCATGTTAGTTTAACTCCTCCCCAACAGCACTAGCAAACACTCCCCCCAGGACATTGGTTCCGATCCTACCCAGGTGCAGACCGTCCTGTTTGTACTGGTCCCACCTCCCCCAGAACCGCTTCTAATATCCCAGGAATTTGAATCCCTCCCTTTTGTACCACTCCTCAAGCCACGTATTCATCTGAGCTATCCTGCAGTTCCTACTCTGACTAGCACGTGGCACTGGTAGCAATCCCGAGATTACTACTTTTGAGGTCCTACTTTTTAATTTAGCTCCTAGCTCCTTAAATTCGTCTCGTCGGACCTCATCCCGTTTTTTTACCTATATCGTTGGTACCTATGTGCACCACGACAACTGGCTGTTCACCCTCCCTTTTCAGAATGTTCTGTATCCGCTCCGGGACATCCTTGACCCTTGCACCAGGGAGGCAACATACCATCCTGGAGTCTCAGTTGCGGCTGCAGAAACGCCTATCTATTCCCCTTACAATTGAATCCCCTATCACTATAGCTCTCCCACTCTTTTTCCTGCCCTCCTGTGCAGCAGAGCCACCCACGGTGCCATGAACTTGGCTGCTGCTGCCCTCCCCTGGTGAGTCATCCCCCTCTACAGTACCCAAAGCGGTATATCTGTTTTGCAGGGGGATGACTAATGTAATTTTCAGCTGGCTCATGATTTGCTGAGGCTTTCTCACCACATAATTTCAGTTGCCTGATGCCATGACGCTTTTTAAATTTGGCTGGCCAACCAGAAGAGTACTCGCATGGAGTTTCAATCCCCAGTTGTACATGGAATATTTTAGCTTGTTGCACCACCATTGGGCCAAACAAAGGAACCTTTTCACTTCACCTCTGTCGCCACCATTCCATCACTGCTCGATTTAAATTATCACATTTCGGCTTATGCAAACTTTTACTCTTTCTTATTTCCTTCTGAACATCACTTTCCGCATAAAACTTCATGAGCTGTTCTTTCTGTTTTCTAATATCATAGATGGAGAGTCCAACACCATACTCCTCACTCAATCTTCTCACTGAAGCACCTCTATCCAATCTCTGAAGTAACTCAACTTTCTTGGCAATTGAAAATGAACTATGCTTCCTCTTTCCTTTATCTGGGGTACAGGTACCTGTATCTGTTGGCCATTTTGACATGTTTGCAATGACAGTACAAATTAACAATCTTTACCTGTGCAGATCTTTAAATCGGGAAAAACATCGCAGCAATGGAGTCAGGTTGGGTGGGGTCTGATCATGGGGTGTAGGTGGGTCAGCTGGGGTAGCCCTATAATGTTTAATGCCACTAATTTTTTTTTTTAATTCTGAATTTAAAAGTGCATGTACAGTACAGGTAGTATTTTTTATTACAGGTACATGTACAGGTATGCAAATTTAAAATCGTGGTGAGGTCGGGTCAGCTCCGCTCGGAGTCATGGGGCGTGGCGATGATGCTTTGGGGAGCTGCAGTGTGCTGTGCAGTTGGTTCCGGCCGGGGACTTGCGCGCGGGAGGGAACTTGCGCGCTCGGGCCGGAGGAGACTTGAGCGCGGGAGCTTGGTTGATTCTGGCCGAAGGGTCTGTGTGCAATGCCGAGTTGATTCTGGCTGAAGGGTCTGTGTGCTGTGCAGAGTTGATTCTGGCCGGGGACTTGTGCTGTGCAGTTGGTTCTCGCCGGGAACTTGTGCGCGGGAGGGAACTTGCGCGAGGGAGCTTGGTTGATTCTGGCTCAAGGGTTCGTGTGCTGTGCAGAGTTGATTCTAGCCGAAGGGTCTGTGTGCTGTGAAGAGTTGATTCTGGCCGGGGACTTGCGTGCTATGCAGTTGGTTCTGGCCAGGGACTTGCACGTGGGAGCTTGGTTGATTCTGGCCGAAGGGTGTGTGTGCTGTACACGGAGTTGATTTTGGTCAGGGACTTGTGTGCTTTGCAAAGTTGCTGCGGACCCAGGAGCAGCGGTGCCATGACTGTGAAGAGCTAGCCTGGAACAGGTAGCATTGGCATTTTTATTCTTGCAATGTTATTAACTGTACAGATTTCATTTTTTGACTTTTCACTAGGCCTGACTGGCGGCAGAAACGGTTTGACAGGGTGTCCGGATTCCAGAACATTTTACGGATCCCGGACGACCCTGCCACCAATCGGTACGGATTCCGGAACATTCTAGATTCCAGAACTCCGGATTTTGGAGGTCGAACCTGTACAATGGTTGGAAACAATGGCCATGGCCAGGCAAGGATGAAACGTAACATAACAGTAACTGTCACCAATGTAAGTTCACGCAAAGCGTTCATTTATGAGCTGCTGACGCAAGAATTTTGCAGCCGAGTTACTACCACGGGACTTTTCCAGTGTTGTGGGAGGGTGTGGGGGCATGGGTTCATCGCCAGGCTGTTTGTCCTCCCCGAGATCCTAGTCATCCTCCTCCTCCCCTCTCTCCTGAGGTGGATCGGCAGTCCCATCTGGCAAGTGTTGTCCTCTCCTCATAGCTAGGTAATGCAACATGTAGCACACCACAATGAGCTCAGCGACTTGCTCAGGGTGGTATTGTAGGTTTCCTCCCGAGTGGTCCAGGCATCTGAAGCACTGCTTAAGCACTCCAATAGTGTTTTCGACGCTATTGCATGTAACGATATGGCTTTCATTGTAGCACTTCTCGGCTTCCATCTGGGGCTTATGCTGGGGGGGGGGGGTCATGAGCCATTGGGCAAGGCCATATGCTTTATCCCCCAACATCCAACCGTGACCTTGTGGCTGACTCTTAAACAGGTCAGAGACAGTGCTCTTACGCAGGATGTGTGCATCATGGATGCTGCCTGGAAAGTTTGCGTTTACTGCCATGAATATTTGCTTGTGGTCGACAACGAGCTGCACATTCAGGGAATGGAATCCCTTTTGGTTCCGAAACACCTCTGCATCCTGTAAAGGTGCTCGCAGGGCAGTGTACGTATAGTCTATTGCTCTCTGCACCTTGGGGAAGTTTGCTACTCACAGTCTGTGCTTCCCTGGTCATAAGAAAGCTTATAAAGTTTATCCTGCATGCGTAATGGGCTTCAGTCACCTGTCGAATGCAGCAACGTATGGCGTGCTGAGAGATACCGCAAATGTCGCCAGCTGAGGCCTGAAAGGAGCCCGATGTGTCAAAGGAAAGTGCCGCAGTAACCTTAACGTCAATGGGTAATGTGGTCCTGATAGGCTGCAGAGCTCCCTTAATTAGCTGGCATATCTTACTGATGACCTCCTTTTGGAAGCGCAGCCTCCTAATGCACATGTTATCGGACAAGTTCAGGTATGATTGCTTATATCCCTGTAAATGCATTGGGTGTAATGTCTCCTCCTCCACAGCAATCTGCCATCTCTTTGATTGGGTACATAATGCTCTTCAATATACCTTCTCCCATCTCTATTCTGCAGCATGAGTAGTAATCAATACTGGTTGAGAAATTACAGGTCCCATCCCTATAAATGCCCTTAATTTGGCCCCAACAGATATAAATGTGATTAGATGATTGGCAAGAGTCAAAAAGGCCCTTAAAAATCACTCTCAAATTGATTCTCCTCACAAGCACTTGAAGTAGCCTTTTAGTACAGATCCATCGAGTTAGAAAACGTCATCCATAGTGCCGAATAGTGCTGTGTTAAGGTCAGGTGAGTGCAGCTTTTCTTAAGCGACTTTTTCGGTCAGCGATCATTTGGGCAAATTGTGGACGAAATGCCGCAGGTAGCAGTCGTCAATAATCTGGGTGACAATCGTGCACAAGTTTCCATTTTCAGCAATATCTCAGCCTTGCATGCGGATGACGTCATATATATATTTTTTTAATTAGGCCGGGCGATGCAGCATATATTCATATGTGCGGAAAGTTGGGCTGGCGATAAATAGGCTATAATCGGGCACTAGTTTCCACTTTTTAGCAAATATAGGCGATAGCCTGCATCTCAGCTCTTATATGGGCGATGATGTGCCAAAAGTCTTGCCCCCATGTCTTTCCAAATGAAGATTTATCCTGGCCCTCAGGATTTTTTCCAATAATTTCCCCACCACCGAGGTTAGGCTGACTGGCCTGTAATTACTCGGTCTATCCCTTTTTCCCTTTTTAAACAAAAGGTACAACGTTAGTAGTGCTCCAATCTTCTGGCACCACACCTGTATTAAGAGAGGATTGGAAAATGATGGTCAAAGCCTCTACTATTTCCTTTTTTGCTTCGCTTAACAGCCTGGGATACATTTCATGCGGGCCTGGCGATTTATCCACTTTCAAAGCTGCTTAACCCCTTAATACTTCCTCTCTCAGTATGTTTATCTCGTCTAATATTTCATACTCCTCCTCCCCCCTTATTGCAAAGTCTGCATTGCCCCTCTCTTTTGTGAAAACAGATGCAATGTATTCATTAAGAATCATACCCACCTCTTCTGCCTCCACACACAGATTTCCTTTATGGTCTCCAATAGGCCCCACTCACTCTCTAGTTATCCTCTCGCTCTTAATGTATTTATAAAACATCTTTGGGTTTTTCCTGATTTTACTTGCCAACATTCTTTCATGCTCTCTCTTTGCTTTCCGGATATCTTTAATTGCACCCCTGCACTTTTTATACTTCTCTAGAGTTTCTGCAGTATTGCGTCCTCTGTATCTAAATGGATGAGCAGAGCATTGAATTTAAAAGCTAATGGAATGTTGGATTTTATCCCAAGGGTACTGGAATACAAAGAGGTGGAAATTGCCGCAGATGCATCTGTCCATGACAGCACTGACAGCGGTGATTACCGCATAGTCATTGTGGAGACCAAGTCCCGTCTTCACACCGAAGATACCCTCCATCGTGTTGTGTGACACTACCACTGCTAAATGGGATAGATTCAGAACAGATCTAGCAGCTCAAAACTGGGCATCCATGAGCAGCAGTAGAATTGTATTCCACTTCCATCCCCCAACAGGATGGCCTGAGGGCACTTCGCTTCTTTCTCGAGCAAAGGCCCAACCAGTCTCCATCCTCCACCATCCTCCTCCACCTGGCTGAACTTGTTTTCACATTGAACAACTTCTCCTTTAACTCTAAAGTAAAGGTGTTGCTATGGAAATCTGCTATGCCTATCTTTTTGTGGGATATGTAGAACATTCTTTGTTCCAGTCTTATTCGGGTCCCCTCCCTCGCTTCTTTTTCCGGTTCACTGATGACTGTATCGGTGCCGTTTCCTGCTCTTGTCCTGCACTTGAAAATTTAATTCACTTTGCATCCAATTTCCACCCTTCCCTTACCTTCACATGGTCCATCTCTGACTCTACCCTTCCCTTCCTTGACCTCTCCGTCTCCATCTCCAGGGGATAGGCTTTCGACCAGTATCCACTATAAGCCCACCGATACCTGGACTACACTTCCTCCCACCCCACATCCTGTAAGGGCTCCATTCCACTCTCCCAGTTTCTCTGTCTCCGTCACATCTGCTCTGACAATGCCACCTTTCACACGAGTACCTTGGACAGGTCTTCCTTTTTCCTCAAAAGAGGATTCCCCTCCGCCGTGGTCAATATGGCCCTCGACCGTGTCCGTTCTATTTCCCGCACCTCTGCTCTCACCCCTTACCCTCCCTTTCAGAACCATGACAGGGTTCCCCTTGTTCTCACCTTTCACCCCACCAGCCTCCACGTTCAACGGATCATCCTCCGGCATCTCCAGCGTGATTCCACCACCAATCACATCTTCCCCTTCCCTCCCAGCATTTCGAAGGGACCGCTCCTTCCGCGATACCCTGGTCCATTCTGCAGTCACTCCCTGAACCCCCTCCCCTTCCCACGGCATCTTTCCATTGTAAGATTACTAATCTTCAGAAAAGCACAGAAGGAGACCATGAACTAAAAATTGATTAATCCAAGCTTTTGGAATTTAATACAAACTTTTGGCATTAAGCTGGACAATTAAGGACATTCTGTGTTCAGGAACCAAAACTGACTTCGTGCATAACAACAATGGAATTGTTATGTGAGGCCCTGAACTTGATTGACCAGGGTGGGGAAAAATAAACCCACTGGGGACACTAAGTCTGTAAAGAGACCAGACAACAAAGGAACCAAACCACGTGAACATTTTTTTTTGTTTGTTTTTTTTTTTGAGGACGAGGTGTTGATGAGAAATCAACTTGAGCCTTGCAGACTCAGTATGCAAATGAGAAAACAGACAATATTGCAGTCAATCAACCAAGGGGACCCCAAAACAAATGTATCGATACAAACACAGTATCAAAACCACAGTGGCGGGAGATCAGTCAAAACCTGGATATAAATATGCGAGCTAGAAGCAGCACAGCAGAGGACAGAAGGAGGACAGGAACAGACAGAAGAAGCAGCACACAGAAGTAGAAGGAGGACACAGGTCGAAAGAACAAACAGACCAACAGACGGAAAGACATGTACTCCGGAACGTACACGAAAGGAACAGCACTGCAAAGAACATAAGAACATAAGAAATAGGACCAGGAGTAGGCCATACAGCCCCTGGAGCCTGCTCCGCCATTTAATACGATCATGGCTGATCCGATCATGGACTCAGGTCCACTTCCCTGCCTGCTCCCCATAACCCCTTATTTCCTTATCGGCTAAGAAACTGTCTATTTCTGTCTTAAATTTATTCAATGTCCCAGCTTCCACAGCTCTGAGGCAGCAAATTCCATAGATTTACAACCCTCTGAGAGAAGAAATTTCTCCTCATCTCAGTTTTGAATGGGTGGCCCCTTATTCTAAGATTATGCCCTCTCATTCTAGTCTCCCCTATCAGTGGAAACATCATCTGCATCCACCCAGTCAAGCCCCCTCATAATCTTGTACGTTTCGATAAGATCACCTGTCATTCTTCTGAATTCCAATGAGTAGTGGCCCAATCTACTCAACCTTTCCTCATCAGTTAACCCCCTTATCTCCGGAATCAACCTAGTGAACCTTCTCTGAACTGCCTCCAAAGCAAGTATATCCTTTCGTAAATATGGAAACCAAAACTGCACGCCAGTTTCCAGGGGTGGCCTCACCAATACCCTGTATAGCTGTAGCAAGACTTCCCTGCTTTTATACTCCATCCCTTTGCAATAAAGGCCAAGATCCCATTGGCCTTCCTGATCACTTGCTGTACCTACATAGTAACCTTTTGTGTTTCATGCACAAGTACCCCCAGGTCCTGCTGTACTGCAGCACTTTGCAATCTTTCTCCATTTAAAAATAACAACATGCTCTTTGATTTTTTTTCTGCCAAAGTCACACTTTCCAACATTATACTCCATCTGTCAAATTTTTGCCCACTTACTTAGTCTGTCTATGTCGTTTTGCAGATTGTGTGTCCTCCTCATGCATTGCTTTCCCCCCCATCTTTGTATCGTCAGCAAACTTGGCTACATTACACTCGGTCCTTTCTTCCAAATCGTTAATATAGATTGTAAATAGCTGGGGTCCCAGCACTGATCGCTGCGGCACCCCACTAGTTACTGATTGCCAACCTGAGAATGAACCATTTATTCCGACACTGTTAGTTAGCCAATCCTCTATCCATGCTAATATATTACCCCCAACCCAGTGAACTTTTATCTTGTGCAGTAACCTTTTTATGTGGCAACTTGTCAAATGCCTTCTGGAAGTCCAAATACACCACATCCACTGGTTCCCCTTTATCCACCCTGTTCGTTACATCCTCAAAGAATTTCAGCAAATTTGTCAAACATGATGGCCAGAAGAAGAACCAACCAGTCACAGAACCGATGACCACGAACCTACAATAGCTGCAGCCAGGAAGGGTGATTGTATGTCTTCAGTCGATTTCTCAGAAGTCTAGTCCTGTAGTTTGAGTCAGTTTTTGTGCATAATGAAAGTGACACTGGATTAAGCCTAAATTTTGTGCCACATGTTGTCCTTTCCCACTATAAGTTCTGAGGTCTAAGATTCAGAGTAGAGTGAAAAGCAAACACCCTACAGAAATTAGCGACCGGCGGCAGGACCTCGGCATTGGGAATAGGATCACGGACACAAAACCAGGGCAAGAACCCCGCGGGTGGCTTGGTTAAGTCTAATGTCTGCTAAGGTAGTCGAAAGTTATTTTCTCAAGGGCGGCTAGGGCGACCAGGAGAAAAACAGTCTCTGACAGGCAGTAGTCATCTCAGGTCAACTAGGGTAGCCACCAAGAAAAGTCGCAGGTAGTCTGCGCAAGGGTCCGAGAGAAAAAGACCAAAAGTTATCTTCTCAAGGGCAGCCAGCAGAAGAAGGAAACAGTCTTGGGTAGGCTGGAGTAATCCCGGGTTGACTAGAGTAGCCACCGAGAAAGCCGCAGGTAGTCTGCGAAGGGGTCTCAGGAGAGACCAAGGTAGTCAGGGAGAATTGCTCAGCCAGAGGCACTGGAAATGGACTCACCGCAGCAAAACGCGGTAGAGCCCATGGCTAAGAGCAGTCATAGAAAGTCCATCATCATAGGCGGTCCCTCGTATCGAGGATAACTTGCTACCACGCCAAAAAGGGATGAATTCACAGGTGTTTCACTGAAGGACCTAATACTCCAGGTCCTGAACTACATGTTGAAGGGTGGAAGATGCCTGTGCGTGAATTTTTTTTTAAACATGTAGTGGCTGTTGCACACCAGTCGCCACATGGGTTTGACAGAGCTCGGTCTTGGTCCGGTGGCAAGGATTAACCAAGATGACTGGAAACCAGCTCTGCTGCATGGAACTAATGCACACACATATTGCAGTGTGGACTGGCCCGTACTGCCCCTGGGCCCTCGCCTCTCCTGGGCCCCGAACTCGCGTCTCTCCTGCGCCCGATCACGTCGCTCCACGATCACTTGCCGCTCCTGCGCTCCAACCTCGCCACTCCTGCTGTACCTGCCCACGCTCCAATCAGCGACCTGCACCTTGGTGACGTCCAATCCAATCGCCCTCTTCACAGCAGTCGCTCTCCAACACGCGCTGTACCTTGAAGTGGTATGCTCCTTTGAAGGGTTCAAATGAGCAGCAGGTAACTCTCTTTAACTCTCATCTCCTCTATTCTGTATGTCTCATTCCGCTTCTATCATTCTCTCTCAGTATGCCTATCCTTGTTTTGTTCCATTTTGTATATGCATTTTTAAGCATTCGCAATTGTGACTTGTTGGCTGTACAACATCTGTACAATAAGCATGGTGGTTATGTTCTGGGGCCTGGGCTAATGAACCTGAGACGTGAGTTCAAATCACACCACGGCAGCTGGGGAATTTAAATTCAGTTAATTAAATAAATCTGTAATGGTGACCATGAAACTACCAGATTGTCGTTAAAAACCCATCTGGTTCACTAATGTCCTTTAGGGAAAGAAATTTGCCGTCCGTATCTGATCTGGCCTATATGCGACTCCAGATCCACAGCAATGTGGTTGACTCGTAACTGCCCTCTGAAATGGTCCAAGCAAGCCACTCAGTTGTAACAAACCACTACAAAGACTGTTGCAGTTCAAGGCGGCGGCTCACCGCCATTTTCTCAAGGGAAATTAGGGATGGGTAATAAATGCTGGCTTTGCCATTGACGTCCATTACCCGTGAACAAATAAAAAAAATCATATGCTGTTCCTTGATCCATTCTCTTGGGGTGAGATCATTTTAAAATGATTTTATCTCCCTTATTTTTATCACTTAATATCAAAATTGATCAAACACCTGACGAAAGGTCATGGACCTGAAACGTTAACTGTTTCTCTCTCCACGGATGCTGCCTGACCTGCTGAGTGTTTCCACTATATGGACATAGTTCTTACTATGGCCCAACAATCCGAATTATTCTCCAGGCCAAACAATCTGACTCATGCCTGTCCGCTTACCTCTCATATACACAGTTCAAAGAGTAACACACCACAGTTAGAAATAATAACCAAAGTAGCAGATAACACGTTACACTCACTAAAAGATTGCATATTTCTGTACTTCAAGTATCTCTTATCCAACACCGTTCCTCCTCCATCCCCAAGAAAATCATTCCTTTTCGGTGATAATGAAAAATTAGCATCAAATGAATTTTCATGTCCAACATTCAGCAAACAAATTTATATATTATCCACTTTTTTTAATGTTTTTTTTTCTAATTGCCAATACGAGAAAATTGTAAACAAGGTTTGCAGTACTCGTTATAATCGCAAAGTTCAACAAATTCGAGGGGAAAAATTGTTAAAAGTATAACTAACTCTTTTTTAAAAAAAAGACACTTTCTAAATAGACAGTAATAGGCAAAAGAGTTACTGTCTTCTTACAAAGGTCTTCTAGTATAACTACAGATACATGCCTGTTAAAGTCAGCCGCACACATTGTTAAAGAGTAGGGGTCCAATAAATCCTGACTGACACCGGAAGAGGGAACTTTGTTGTGATGTGCTGAAGCTGAACGCACTCTCAGTTCATTGTGCGTCCACTACATCACTTTTAAAAAAAAAAAATGTAAAGTGCTTTAAACGCAATGACATCTACACTTAGTCTTTCAGGCCCCTCAATAGCTATCACATCATTAACCATCTGTATAGCATTAGCCCAGTCATGCTCATTATTTTGCTACAACCCTTTTCTCAAATTCAACCAATTGAACCCAGCTCATCGGACTATAGGTCCAAGGTCCCCTGAACTTTTAATCCCTCACAGTTTGCCATCAGCAAATTTTTTTTAATTGTTTTAAACATGCCTAGCTCAACAACAAAAGGGGAAGTTTTTATTTGTCTGTTTTTTTTAATGACTTCAAAGAAGAAATTACTTATCTAGAGACTGCTGAGATAGTGGTATTCGTCTACTAAAATGCCCATGGATCTGGGAACTATTTGAGTTCTTTTTCAAACATTTTAGCAACTCCCAATTGAAATCATCAGAGCAGGAAGCAAAGCTGGGCACGAATTAATTCCTTCCCCCACATTGCCCGATAGCCTCCCTTCACACGAGAATGCAGCGAACATGCACTTAACTTTCCCTTTAGTGTAAATAAGCTGGAAATTCTGGTTGCTGTTCCATTAGAAACATGGTCCCAGTTCATTTAGATTGCACTGCGATAAAGGGTTAAACTGCCTTGGAATGGGGGACAGATGAAGCAAGACCAGAGATTAAATTTCAAGTTACAATGTAAATTAAGCATATTCGATGCATCATCAGCATAACATGCCTTGTGATCTTTTAAGTACCATGATGATTCATCCAGATAAGTAAACTTTGAATCTGATGATTAAACACACTAATATATATAAAATTTTAAATCACACACACAGAAAATCTGCGTTGCCCATGACTAAATGTACTTCTGCTTGAAAAACAAATAGCAAATTTATGTATCGAAGTTGCCAATCGTGGTTCCTCATGTGGACCAATTCTCAATTTCAGCCATGTCACTGAAAAATCAGGCACTTCCCCACAGAACGGGAGAAGAAACAAAATCTGAGGACGTCAATCCGCATCGCCTTTTTTTGAGTTTTCCACCGAAACAGGGAGGAAATGAAATCCCCATCAACAGAAACATGTTGTCTGCCTGTCTTCTCAGCCAGATAATTCTTGCTGTTTCTGCTTCTTTTTCCTTCTGGTCCCCGTGTTTCTCTCTTTCTTTCACTTGGGGAATAGCTCGCAGAATAATTACTCACAAAAAGGGCCCTTTGGACCATCTTAATTCAGCCAGCTTGAAAGATCCTAAAGTCACCCAATTACAGTATCCAATTGTTTCTTGAATGATTCCAAGGTTTTAAGAACATAAGAATTAGGAACAGGAGTAGGCCATATGACCCCCTCAAGCCTGCTACGCCATTTAATAAGATAATGGCTGACCATCGACCTCAACTCCACTTTCTCGCCTGATTCCCCACATTCCCTTAATTCCCCGAGAGCCCAAAAATCTAGCGATACTCAACAATTCAGCATCCACAGCCCTCTGGGGCAGAGAAGTTAGAAGAATCACAACCCTCTGAGTGAAGAAATTCCTCCTCATTTCAGTCTTAAATGGCCGATCCCTTATCTGGAGACTGTGCCCCCGGTTCTAGACCCTCCGACCAGGGAGAAACAACCTCTCGGCATCTACCCTGTCAATCCCATTCAGAAGCTTATATGTTTCAATGAGATCACCTCTCATTCTTCTAAACTCCAGAGTATAAGCACAATCTACTCAATCTCTCCTCATAGAACAACCCTCTCATCGCAGAAATCAATCTAGTGAACCTTTGATGCACCGCCTCTGCGGCAAGTATGTCCTTCCTCGATAAGGAGACCAAATCTGTGCACAGCACTCCAGGTGTGGCCTCACCAAAACCCTGTACAATTGTAGTTTGCAACTTCTCTATTCCATCTCGGAGTCCATTCCTTGTATGAAGAATAATTTCCTGACATCTGTCGTAAATTTACCTTTTGCTAGTTTAAACCTGTGTTACTTTGTCCTGCAATCACAATTTAATGTTAATATTCCAGATTTTTCTTTTCCACACATTTAACAACCTTATGGGCCAGAAATGTGGGCTGCAGACTGAAGAGTACATTTCCTGTGCCTGAACGGTGAGGCCTGATGCTCCAGCGATATACGGCATCATTTCAAGGCGGCCAGCAAGGCGATGAGCCTGCCGGCTAAGAGGATCGCATGATCGGGCAGCTGCAGGCATCGCAGCAGCCCTCAGGTAAGCGGATCCTGGGTCGGGGGTCCTTCAACCACCTATCTAACCTATTCTTAAATGTTGAAATAAGTCACTGCTTCAACCACTAACATTCCACAAAAAAGAAAAAAGACTTGCATTTATATAGCGAATTTCACGATCACCGGATGTTGGAGGGGAAGGGGAAAGGGAAGGGCATTCCAAAATGCTTTACAGCCAATGAAGCACCCATGGAGTGCAGCTACTGCGGCAATGCAGGAAACACAGCAGCCAACCCGTGCACGGTAAACTCCCACAAACTGCAATGCGACAACAACCAGACAACCTGCCTTTGCCATGTTGTTTGAGGACAAACACTGACCAGGACACTGGGGATAACTCACCCGCTCTTCTTCGAAATAGCATCATGGGAATCTTTTACATCTACCTCATCCGAAAGACGGCACCTCCGACAGGGCAGCGCTCCCTCAGCACTGCACTGGGAGTGTCAGCCTAGATTTTTGTGCTCAAGTTCCTGGAGTGGGTCTTGAACCCACAACCTTCTGACTCAGAGGCGAGCAATGCTACTCACTGAGCCATAGCTGACACAGCGTCATAAACCTGTGTGTAAAAAAAGTTTCACATCCTCAATCACTGAAACAGTCACTTTCCATCTGCTCTGTTCATTTGGCTTCATATCCACCCCATAATCTCTACTGTTCTAAAGAAAACAGCCCCAAGTCATGTATATTTTTATTTCCACATACTAGGCAGCATCCTAGTGTGTCTGTACCAAACCCTCTTTATTGCCTCATCCTTCCTAGAGCATGGAGCTCAAAACTGCAGAGTACTCCAACCCTCGTTTTACTAAAAGCTACATAGATTTAGTATTACATCTTGATTTTTAAATTCTTTACCTGTTGCCATAAAACTCAGTATTCCATCAGCTTTATGGCCTTATCCATAGAAATCCCCCAAAATCCTCTGCTCTTCCACATCACCCAGCTTTCTCCCATTCGAAGTATATATATTTTTTTTTTAAACCAAAATGTAACAACACACATTTACTGATATTTGTAATGTATGCACCTGTGAGTATGCTCACAGGTTTGTAGAGCTGTTGCATTGCGAGTGGCTTAGCCAGTCAAGTGATGCTCATAAGACTCAATAAAACCCCAGCCAGTTGAGTCTAGGTCATCCAGGATGAGGTATGCAGTTGTGAGCCTAGTGGATGAACTGGTAATGTGTAGTTTGATTGTTAAATCTTTGTTAATAAACCAAGTAGTTCTTAATAGCTTAATAAATTCTTAAGCAAGAACCCATGGAGCAAATACATTACAATATTAAATTCCATCTATTACTTTTTTTCCCATTCCACCATCTTATTATCTGCCTGGAGCTTTCTTTGGTCCTCAGAATTATTTACTGTGCCTCCTATTTTACTATCCTCTGCAAAGTTGGGCATGAGATGCAGGATGAAGGGATGACTGAGGGAAGTGAGGAGTTTCACAGTTTTGAGGTCCTGGGAAAGAATGAGGTGAGGATAAGAGACTGCGTGATAGGTATTGATTTCAACACGGCGATACTTACAGCCGAAGACGAAGGACAATATTGTGGCTGCTGGAAATCTGAAATATAAACAGAAAATGCTGGAAATGCTCAGGTCAGGCAGCAACTGTGGAGAGAGATACTTATAGCCTAATTTCAACCCATTGTGTTACCATGTTTCATTTTAGTTACCACAATAACAAAAAAACCCTCGTACTCTTGTTTGCTGAACTAACTTGAGAGTTTCTCCCCCCACAATGGAAAACCCATTTTTGACTCCATGGAGGCTAAGGTAGTTGCATATATATGCAACAAATTGGACATTTCAGAATCACGGGCAGGGGAAATGCTGCACTCTGGAGATCCGCAGGAGAAAGCAGCAGAGTGGACAGTCAGTAGCAACCACAAAGGATCAAAAGAGAAGGCGATTTAAAAGCAGGCACAACTGTTAAGAGAAAGGGTAGGAAAGCTGGAGGAGGAGAATAAAAAGTTAAAAGGCGAGGTAGCCAGTTTCGAGAAAGAAAGGAAGGATCAAGGTATGAGGAAGGAAATGGCACAGAATCACTGATTAAGATTGCGCTTTTTTTTTACACTCGGTGTAAAAAGCAGCAGTAGACCTACTACAATGAGCAAAGTGAAAGGCACTTAAAAAAAGCCAAAGAAGCAGAGGAACAGCTCAGGAAAATCAAGGTAGCCCATCAGGTAGCGCAGAAATAGGGTTACGAGAGGGCAGATCACGGAACTTGTAAAGAAAAGATCCGCAAGCTAATGGCAGAGTTAGACGGGGCCAAAGGGATGGTTTGTCTCATGGCACTCGGAACAGGCGCGGAAGGTTGGGATCCAGAGGGGAAAGAGGCAGATGATGGGCCCCGAGTATAGCGAGCATCGGCCAGCTCCAGAGGCACCGGGACCCCCAAAACCGATGTGCCCTTTGAGACAGCAGAAATTTGGCCCACCCCCAGCAAATGGTGGTCTGGCTCAATTACAGAGCGACTATGTGATCCCGTACACACCGCTTCAGCTGCAGGAGATGCTGACAGGTGTAGTAAAGTTAAAGCAAGGAGGAGATGCCTCCATTCATTATGCTAATATAGAGCAGATAGGGAGTATAAATAATTGCAGCGAGGAGGAGAAAGTGAAGCTAACACTGCTCTTATTGGAGGGGAAGCTTTATCAGAGCTTGTCGACAGCCATCAAGTTAGGTGGAGGAACCCCACAGGGCTTAAAGGAGGAAATCATGGCAGCGCTAAGGTACAGTCAGGGTAGTCCGTTCTGGCAGGTAGAACAGACTAGGCAGCAAGTAAACGAATCACCCGATACGTTTGCAGATAGACTGTGGCCGACTTATTTAAGGGCCACTGGAGGAAATCTAGTACGGGCAGACTTAATAGGGGAACCCAGAAACCACTGGCTGAGAACCACAATGGCTAACAGTTTGCCATGATTCAGAGCAAGGTTGAAGCATGGTTTGACCCATACTATCTCCAGAATACAGAGGCAGGGTTGCTGAGAAGATTAACTCTAGCTTTTAAGTCCAGGCAAGGGGAGGAGAAACTAAAAGGAAAGGTGCACGAAGTTAAAGGAGAGGTTTGGCAAAAGAAAGAATGGAGACAAGAGGGAGGTAATGCGGGTCGATCTAAAGGCGAGTGTTTTAACTGTGGGAAGTTGGGACACTGGAGCAAGGATTGTAGGCTCTCAAAAGGAGGTAAGCCAGGGTACGAGGGTGTTGAGGCAGGAAAAAGCCAGAAAAAGGTAGCCGACGACCCAGTACAGATTTTAGTGGCCACATTACAGCAGGTTATGGGCACGGGTGGAGGAAAGCTGGATGCAGCAGCAGGAGAAAAGGGGCCCAATGCATCGGCTCCCCCGTTTTGACATTGCGCCCAGCCAGAATACCTGTGTCCGCTCATATATGATGAGTGGGGCAGGCCATGTGTGGATGTGAAGGTGGAAACAGTTAGGGGAAGGTATCAAGTAGATACAGGAGCCTCTAGCACGGTTGTCCATTCACCGAATCCGACCACTTCCCCATGGTCGAGCGGAACCCCATTCACACTGGCGGGTTTTACGGGTCATGAGCAGGCTGGGGCAGTGTTGAAACCCTTAACCATTGAGTTAGGACCTAGCATAATGAAATGGGAGTGCATTTTAATGAAGTGGGAACAGCCCTATTTGGGAGTTCTCAGGGCCGACTACATGTTGGCACACCACGCCATAGTGGATATTGAAAACAATTGCTTATGGGGAGCAGTTGATGCAAATAGGATGGGAGAGATCGTAGTGATTCCCAGGGACAGTACTGACAAAGGCAGCACCCTGCACGATGAAGCCGAAAAGGAATTATGACTTAGAAGGATTAGTCGATAACATTCCAGCCCAGTATCAAGAGTATGTACGGGAGAATATGGAGGCATTTGCCATGCACAAGCATGATTGCGGGAGGGTAACTGGGGTAGAGGTGAAGATAGATGGGGATCCGATGACACAGCCCCAAAAACAGTATAATTTTCCCCGGGAAGCAGAAAGGGATTTGGAAACTGCTATAAATTCCCTGGTGGATCAAGGCATGTTGAGGATCATAGCCACAGATGTAAACTCACCCCAATGGCCAGTAAAGAAGCCCGATAACTCAGGGCCACGGTAGATTACCGAGTCCTGAATAAAAATATTCCAGCCTGTGCACCCTCATCACATAGGCAGTCCCTCGGAATCGAGGAAGACTTGCTTCCAGTCTTAGCATGAGTGCTTAGGTGACTGAACAGTCCAATACGAGAGCCACAGTCCCCGTCACAGGTGGGACAGATGTCATTAAGGGTAAGGGAGGGTGGGACAGATTTGCTGCACGCTCTTTCCGCTGCCTGCGCTTGATTTCTGCATGCTCTTGGCGATGAGACTCGGGGTGCTAAGCGCCCTCCCGGATGCACTTCCTCCATTTAGGGAGGTCTTTGGCCAGGGACTCCCAGGTGTCGGTGGCGATGTTGCACTTTATCATGGAGGCTTTGAGGGTGTCCTTGTAACATTTCCTCTGCCCACCTTTGGCTCGTTTGTCGTGAAGGAGTTCCGAGTAGAGCACTTGCTTTGGAAGTCTCATATCTGGCATGTGGACATTGTGGCCTGCCCAGCGGAGCTGGTCAAGTGTGGTCAGTGCTTCAATGCTGGGGATGTTGGCCTGGTCGAGGACGCTAATGTTGATGCGTCTGTCCTCCCAGGAGATTTGTAGGATCTTGCTGAGACATCGTTGGTGATATTTCTCCAGCGACTTGGTGTCTTCTGTACATCGTCCATGCCTCTGATCCATACAGGAGGGCAGATATTACTACAGCCTTGTAGACCATGAGCTCGATTTGAGGGCCTGGTCTTCGAACACTCTTTTCCTCAGGTGGCCGAAGGCTGCATTGGCGCATTGGAAGCGATGTTGAATCTCGTCATCAATGTTAGACAGAGGAAGCAAGGCTTAGGAAATAGTAAGCAAGGATGTCTTCCTGTGCTAAATGGTATATACTTTAATACAAGGAGTATAGTAAATAAGGCGGATGATCTAAGAGCACAGGTAGACACTTGGGAGTTTGACATTATAGCCATTACAGAAACAGGGCTGAAAGAGGGGCAGGTTTGTTAGATTAATATTCCTGGTTACAGGATGTTTAGACAAGATAGAGAGTGGGGTAAAAAAAGGGGGGGGGGGGGGAGTTGTCGAGATACTGATTAAAGAATCTATTACAGCAGCGAGGAGGGATGATATGTTAGAGGGATCAAATGAGGCCACATGGGTCAAATTGAAAAATAAAAAAGGAGCGATCACACTGCTGGGCATGTATTATAGACCCCCCAAACAGTGGGAGGGAGATAGAGGAGCAAATATGTAGGCAAATTGCTGTGAAGTCCAAAAACCATAGGGTAGTAATAGTAGGGTATTTTAACTATCCAAATATTGATTGGGGCAAATATAGTGTGAAGGGGATAGAGGGTGCAGAATTCTTGAAATGCATTCAAGAGAACTTTTTTAGTCAGTATTTAGCAAGCCCAACATGAGAGGGGGTTGTCTTGGATTTAGTTTTGGGGAATGAAGCTGGGTAGGTTGAAGGGGTATTAGTGGGAGAGCAGTTGGGTGCCAGCGACCATAATTCAGTCAAATTCAAGTTGGTTATGGATAAGGACAAGGATAGGCCTGGAAAAAGTGTCCCGAATTGGGGAAAAGCTAATTTTGCTAAGTTAAGGACAGATTTGGCCAGAGTGGACTGGGAACGGTTACTTGTGGGTAAATCAGTGTCGAAAGAGTGGGAGGCATTCAAGGAGGAGACCTGGAAGGCGCAGGCCAAACATATGCCCTTAAAGAAAAAGGTTGGGAATAATAATTTTAGAGTCCCCTGGATGTCTAGGGACTTCCATGGGAGGATAAAGAAAACAAGGGACACTTATGTCATATACCAATGGCTAAATACTATAGAATCTTTAGAGGAATATAGAAAGTTAAAGAGGAAAAATTAAAAAGGATATTAGGAATGCTAAGAGAGAGCAGGAGAAATTCTTGGCCAGTAAAATTAAGGAAAACCCTAAGATGTTCTTTAAATATATTAAGAGTAACAGCGTAACTAAAGAAAGGGTAGGGCCTATTATAGACCATAAGGGTAATCTTTGTGTGTAGGTGGAAGATGTTGATAAGATTCTGAACGAATACTTCGTACCTGTTTTCACAAAGGAAAGGGGCAATGCAGATTCTGCTATCGTGGAGGAGTGAGATATTTTGGATGAAATAAATATAGTGAGAGGAAGTATTAAGGAGTTTAGCAACTTTGAAACTAGATAAGTCCCCAGGCCCGGATCAAATGCATCCCAGGCTGTTGAGCGAAGTAAGAGAGGAAATAGCAAAGGCCTTGACCATCATTTTCCAGTCCTCTTTGGATTTGGGCATGGTGCCGGAGGATTGGAGGACTGCTAATGTAGTATCCTTGTTGAAGAAGGGACCAAGGGATAGGCCGAGTAATTACAGGCCTGTCAGCCTAACGTCAGTGGTGGGAAAATTATTGAAAAAAATCCTGAAAGACAGGATAAATCTACATTTGGAAAGGCAGGGATTAATTAGGGACAGACAGCACAGATTTGTTAAGGGAAGATAGTGTTTGACTAACCTGATTGAATTTTTTGAGGAGGTAACCAAGAGGGACGATGAGGGTAGTGCGTACAATGTAGTGTATATGGACTTTAGCAAAGCTTTTGATAAGGTCCCACATGGTAGACTGGCTAAGAAGGTTAAAGCCCATGGGATCCAGGGCAAAGTGGCGTGTTGGATCCAAAATTGGCTTGGAGCTAGGAAGCAAAGGGCTAACGGTTGATGGATGTTTGTGTGACTAGAAGGATGTTTCCAGTAGGGTTCCGCAGGGCTCGGTGCTGGCTCCCTTGCTTTTTGTGGTATATATCAACGATTTAGATTTGAATATAAGGAGTATGTTTAAGAAGTTTGCAGACAACACTAAAATTGGCTGTGTGATTGATGATGAAGAAGAAAGTCATGGGCTGCAGGAGGATATCAATCTACTGGTCAGGTGGGAAGAGTAGTGGCAAATGGAATTTAATTGAGAGAAATGTGAGGTGATGCACTTTGGGAGGGCTAATAAGGAAAGAGTATACACATTAAGCGGTAGGCCACTTAATAGTGTAGATGAACAAGGGACCTTGGAGTACTTGTCCACAGATCCCTGAAAGTAATAGGTCAGGTGGATAAGGTGGTTAAGGCGGCATACGGAATTGCTTGCCTTTATTGGTCGAGGCATAGAATATAAGAGCAGGGAGGTTATGCTTAAATTGTATAATAGTTTGGTTAGGCCACAGCTGGAGTACTGCGTGCAGTTCTGGTCGCTGTATTATAGGAAGGACGTAATTGCACTCGAGAGGGTGCAGAGGAGATTTACTAAGATGCTGCCTGGAATGGAGAATCTTAGTTATCAGGACAGATTGGATAGGCTGGGTTTGTTCTCATTGGAACAGAGGAGGTTAAAAGGAGACCTCATCAAGGTGTACAAAATATTGAGTGGCCTGGACATAGTGGATAGTAAGGGCCTATTTCCATTGGTGGAGGGGTCTATTACAAAGGGGCATAGTATGAAGATGGGTGGTGGAATGTTTAGAGGGGATTTGAGGGAGGGGGCTTCTCTACGCAGAGGGTTGCAGGAATCTGGAATTCGCTGCCTGGAAGAGTGGTGGATGCAGAAACCCTCACCACTTTTAAGAGATGGTTGGATGGGCACTTAAAAGTGCAGTAACCTGCAGGGTTACGGACCTAGAGCTGGTAATTGGGATTAGACTGGATGACCTTTTGTTGGCCGACGCAGTATTAATGGTAAGTACTGCAGGGAATCGAATATGGCCAGGGTGATCTCCTGGACTAGTTCCGATTGCCTGGATGGGTCGGAGAGGAATTTTCCCAAAAAGTTTTATCCCTAAATTGGCCTGGGTTTTTTAATCTGGTTTTTGCCTCTCCCAGGAGATCACATGACTCTGGTTGGGGTGGAGTGCAGAATGTTTCAGTACAAGGGGTGTCGCAGTTATGTGAGGCGGACTGGGACTGCTCTTTGCCGTTCCGTCATTATTCATAGATTTATATGTAACCTTCGGGGCTGCTGACCAAGTGCCGTGCAGCTCTTTGTCGGCCGGCGAGGACACGATGGGCTGAAATGGCCTCCTTCCGCGCTGTAAATTTCTATGTTTCGATGTTTCTTCTAATGTCAGCTCTTGTTGACAAGAGGCTCCCGAGGTATGGGAAATGGTCCACGTTATCCAGGGCCGCACCGTGGATCTTGATGACTGGGGGTGGCAGTGCTGTGCGGCGAGGACAGGCTGGTGGAGGACCTTTGTCTTACGGATGTTTAGCTTAAGGCCCATGCTTTCGTACGTCTCAGTAAATATGTCGACTACGGTAGCGGACTTGATAGGAAGTATCCCCGCAGCCGCTACAACTTTCACCATGCTAGACATTTCAAACAGATTTTGGTCCATTCCCCTGAAACGGGAGGACCAGTATAAATTTGCCTTTACCTTTAAGGGTCAGCAGTATACGTGAACATGTTTTCCACAATGCCTCGATTTTTCACCAAAGTATAGTCGAGGCATTAAAAGATTTTAGTCAGCCAGATCGGTTGGTCCAATATGTGGATGACTTATTGTTATTCTCCGAAAGTGTGGAGGACCACGGGCCATTTTTGAGTGAGTTATTGCATTTGTTGAAAGAAGCAGTTTTTAAAGTAAATCCCAAGAAAGCTCAAATAGGCAAAGAGCAGTTGCAGTTTCTAGTTTTGACCATTAGGGCAGGAGAGAAAGCTATAGATGGAGCTAAGAGAAAGTCAGTTGGGAGAGCGTTAAACTGAAGATCTAAAGACCCCTGGTTCAATCCTGGGTTTCGGCAATTTCTGGAGCTAAGAGAAAGACAGTCCAGGAACTACCTGTTCCTAAGGATGTGTCTGGAATAAGGTCTTTCCTGGGAATAACAGGTTATTGCAGGGAATTCATAGAGGGATATGCAGCCTTGGCAGCTCCTTTGTTGAGGCTTCTTAGGAAAGGAGTAGAATGAGAATGAAGTTAGAGTTGTCAAGAAACGTTTGTTCGGTTAAAAGAGGTGCTACAGACACAGCACCAGCATTGGGAGCAGTAAATGAGGTATCAGCAACTGGTGACAGTTTGAGTGCAGTGTTACTCCAGGAGCGACACGGCAAGCTGAGACCGGTGGCCTACGCCTCCCGGGTTCTCACCGAAGTAGAAAAGAGGTTTTCAAATTGCGAACGACATCTCTTAGCAATATTTTTGGGCCGTAAAGCATTTTCCGTCACTCACAGCGTTAGCTACAGTAACTTTACTGACTTGTCACACCCCGACACAAATGTTACTGGACGGTAGAATGAAAGATGGGACAGTGAGCAGTAACAGGATTGCTCGCAGGACATTGTTGCTTACTCAGTTAGACCTGAAGGTTGAGAAGCTAGGAGAACCAAAGCTAGCCCCAAATCTGATTTATCCGGGGGCAGCTCACGTGTGTTCAGTGGAAGGAGAGCGGGATGTAGAGGTGGGATTCAAAGCAGAACACCCGACAGGCAGGGACATCTATGTAGCTGGGTCAAGTTCAGTAATAAAAGGAGAGAGAAAAGCAGGCTGTGGGATTTACGATCCCGAGGCAGGGATAGAGAAAGCCATAAAACTCCCCAACACGAAGTGCACAGCAGGCCGAGCTAGCAGCGGTAGCATATGTAGACACACACCCAAACAAATTCCCAACTCCCTATACGATATGTTCGGACTCCATGTTCACATAACTCCTGTACAGAGTATTTAGCCATATAAACATAACATAACAACTGTACAGGGTATTGGTAAGCCACACCTAGAGTACTGCGTACAGTTTTGGTCTCTGTATTTAAGGAAGGATAGACTTGCATTGGAGGCTGTTCAGAGAAGGTTCACTAGGTTGATTCCGGAGATGAGGGAGTTGACTTATGAAGATAGGTTGAGCCTATACACATTGGAGTTCAGAAGAATGAGAGGTGATCTTATCGAAACATAAGAGATAATGAGGGGGCACCACAAGGTGGATGCAGAAATTATATTTCCACTCAGGGGAAACTAAAACTAGAGGACATAGGGCTAGATTTTCCACGTTTTGCATACTTAACACCCACTTAACGTCCATTTTACCATTGAAATGACGTATAACGCCCATATATCACCCATTTAGCCACAAAATGGAAACTGATGGGCATTTTTCAGAAACTTATCGCCGAGCATTACTTTCCCCATGTGCGTAATGCCAGGAAAAAATAATACGGCGGGCCCACTTTTTTGGGGCGGAATCATCAGAATGGGCGAAATCAATACCCATAATATCGCCCAGTGTTAGTTTCCGCACGGAATTTACACCGAGATTCAATAATACTGAATGCTCACTTTTTTTTGTCGTAAAGAGCACATTTGGCAAAATTAACATCCAGGAGATCGCCCACTGTCACTTTCACCACCTCGCACACATATTGCCCACAATATCGCTTGCCCAAAAAACCGTCCGGAAAAAGTGGATCTGTTCTGAACTAAAGAACATAAGAAATAGGAACAGTAGTAGGCCATACGGCCCCTCGAGCCTGCTCCGCCATTCTATAAGATCATGGCTGATCTGATCATGGACTCAGTTCCACTTCCCCGCCCGCTACCCATAAGCCCTTATCCTCATCATCATTTAAGAAACTGTCTATTTCTGTCTTAAATTTATTCAATGTCCCAGCTTCCACAGCTCACTGAGGCAACGAATTCCACAGATTTACAATCCTCAGAAGAAATTTCTCATCTCAATTTTAAATGGGCGGCCCCTTATTCTAAGATCATGCCCTCTAGTTCTAGTCTCTCCCATCAGTGGAAACATCCTCTCTGCATCCACCTTGTCAAGCTCCCTCATAATCTTATACGTTTTGATAAGATCACCTCTCATTCTTCTGAATTCCAATGAGTAGAGGCCCAACCTACTCAACCTTTCCTCATAAGTCAACCCCCTCATTTCCGGAATCAATCTAGTGAACCTTCTCTGAACTGCCTCCAAAGCAAGTATATCCTTTCGTAAATATGGAAACCAAAACTGCATGCAGTATTCCAGGTGTGGCCTCACCTAGGCGAGGGTTTAAGTCCTCAGACGGAAAACCGTTGGTGACGGCTCCGTTGGTAAAAGTCATTTTGGACGTCACTGGTAGGGACCAGAAGGATTATTACATCCAAAAAGGTCAAAGCACACTCTAAGACAGAGCCCAAGTGGAAAGGGAATGAAAAAGCAGACACACTGGCCAAAACAGGGCAGGAGAAGAGACACCTTGGGATCCATATCACTATGGACAGATTATGACTGTTACAGGCAGAGAGAGGCCCAAAGAAGTATCATTGCCGCCTGATTTAAAACAAGCTCAGCTATGGGATGCGGATCTTAGAGCAGCGATTAGGGACAAGATAGACGGGAAGTCTGTAGCAGGACCTTTGGGAGCTGCAGACATAGTAGTAAAGCAGGGAATTTTGTTTAAGGGAGATAGTTGGATCGTGTCAGGGCAGTGCAAGGAAGAATTCTTGCAACTAGCGCATGGGGGTCCAGGAGCTGGGCATCCAGGGCCAGAAACGACGTGGAATAAAGTAGAAGCCGTGGGATGGCGACCGGGCTTAGAAGTGATGTAAGGGATTACTGTCAAAATTGTTTGATATGTGCCACAAACAATCCAGACCCCCAGGGAGAAAGGCTCTGTTGGGACACACAAGGAGGGTAGAGGGGCCATGGCAGGCTATACAGATAGATTTCATAGGGCCACTGCCCACCTCAGGCAGAGGCAATAAATATTGCTTCGTGTTAATCGATCTCTTTACAAAATGAGTAGAAGTATTTCCTTGTAAGGCGGCCACTGCAGTAGTCACTGCAAATTTTCTGGTGCGAGAAGTATGTTCTCAATGGGGACTGTCCAGATAGTGGAATCAGACCAAGGGAGTCATTTCACCGGAGCAGTAATGCAGGCCACCCTAAAGCTGTTAGGGATACAGGGGAAATGGTATGTGGCGTGTAATCCCCAATCGTCAGGTCCAGTAGAAAGGACAAACTGGACCTTAAAAGAGAGGCTAAGAAAGGAGATAGGAAATACCCCGAAGAAATGGGATGAGATCCTACCCTTAACACTGATGAGCCACTGAGCCAGTCTCTCAGGGTACGGGACACTCCCCACATGCACTGAAGACAGGGAGACTTATGAGGACCCCGACCCATATACTAGAACCAGTCCTGACCGAAAAGCAGGTCAAAGAGGTCACACGGGATAGGTTTGTTAGAGATCTGTATGATACTCTGAAGGGGCTGCATTGGGAAGCAGCTAACAAAATGGGCAGACAGACCAGCAGAATAAACTGCTGCTGGAACCCCAGGTTACATGGGAAAGGAAGATAGGGGATCAGGTAATTGTCAGGAATTATGCCAGAATAGGAGCATTTGAACCATTGTACAAAGGACCATATAGCATTGTAGACAAGGCAAGCCCTATGGTGTACGCGATCCAGCTGCCAAAACGTCTGAAATGGTTCCATGCAAATCAGTGTAAGCTGTACAACCCCGGAGGGAAAAGTAAAAAGCAGGCGAAGACCCAAGGAACTATAATGAGTTTGATCAGTGTAAGCCTTCCACCAATGCTGTGGGATAATGAGGATGGAGAAGGGATGGAGCAGTAAGGCGGAGTGGTTGGGTGCTGCGACCTAGGGTGCCCTGGACGCCTCCTTCATCTCCACCCCCGAGCCTCCATAAGCTCAAGCATTGGGATAAAAGGAGAGGGAAGCAGTGATCGGAAAAAGATGTTATGTACATATGTGAACAACTGAAGGAGGATCTGTGAGGGAGAAGCTCCCACAGAGCAAAAGTATTTCTTTCATTTTTGTCTTCATAGGAGCGAATCGAGCCAGGGATACGAGATGAGGTGGACGCTGTGGATAGGCCTGTAGATGGCCATTATTATTGAAGAATTTGAAGATCGGGGAGACACAGAGATATTCCTTACATACGGGTGTATGGGAGAAACCGGCCCCACTGTAACTCAAGGGGGAGCCATACGGAGCAACAAGGGCACAAACGCCTATGCTCACACTGGGAGTTGGCCAGAGTGGTTCGGGCCAGGGTGGTAAGGTCAAAATCGACCAAGTACTCCAGACATACCGGAAACAAACTTGGGGAGGTGTCAGTGTCCTGCCCCAGGCTAAACATCACGACCCGGAAGGTACAGGTGAGAGAGGGTAGACGAGTTTGTCTGGAATGTAAAGGGATTACCCCCATGGGAGGATGGTGGTGGTTACGGAAAACAGACAGGGGAAAAGTTAATGCGTCCACAGAATGGGAGAAACTGGGTAATAGCTCAAGCAGGCGGACCACAGGTACAAAAGAAGGGGCGAAATTGTGTTGGGAAAAGTGATGGAAGGAGGAACAAGGTCTGTGTGGTTGGATCTAGCCACAAGTGCAGGGGAGGTGTGGGGATGGTCTTTAAAAGGCAATGGCAGGATTCTGGGTCAGGAATGAATTGGACACAAGATTTTTATTCCTGTGTGACCTTGAACCGTCCAAAAACAGTCAATGCAACCGAGCTGATCGCGACCAAATTAAAACCTGAACATAAAATGCTGGAGATTCCAAACCAAGAAATTCCATGACCTGTCCTAAAACCAGGGCCTAAGAACGGGCTGGTGTTAAATCCCAACAGGGAAAATGTTGTATCATTCTGTATATTATGAAGTAGCATCGGTTATTCTAAATTTAACAGAGTTACAATTACCCCGGTGGTGCCCGCCAGAAACAGAAAAGTTATACGAAAAACTGTTAAGGGAAATGTTTAAACATAAGAATATAACAACATAAGAATTAGGAACAGGAGTAGGCCATCTAGCCCCTCGAGCCTGCTCCACCACTCAACAAGATCAATGGCTGATCTGGCCGTGGACTCAGCTCCACTTACCCGCTCGCTCCCCATAACCCTTAATTCCCTAATTGGTTAAAAATCTATCTATCTGTGATTTGAATATATTCAATGAGCTAGCCTCAACTGCTTTCTTGGGCAGAGAATTCCACAGATTCACAACCCTCTGGCAGAAGAAATTCCTTCTCAACTCGGTTTTAAATTGGCTCCCCCATATTTTGAGGCTGTGCCCCCTAGTTCTAGTCTCCCCGATCAATGGAAACAACCTCTCTGCCTCTATCTTGTCTATCCCTTTCATTATTTTAAATGTTTCTATAAGATCACCCCTCATCCTTCTGAACTCCAAGGAGTAAAGACCCAGTCTACTCAATCTATCATAAGGTAACCCCCTCATCTCCGGAATCAGCCGAGTGAATCGTCTCTGTACCCCCTCCAAAGCTAGTATATCCTTCTTTAAGTAAGGTGACCAAAACTGCATGCAGTACTCCAGGTGCGGCCTCACCAATACCCTATACAGTTGCAGCAGGACATCCTTGCTTTTGTACTCCATCCCTCTCGCAATGAAGGCCAACATTCCATTCGCCTTCCTGATTACCTGCTAACTAACTTTTTGGGATTCATGCACTAGGACCTCCAGGTCCCTCTGCACCGCAGCATGTTGTAATTTCTCCCCATTCAAATAATATTCCCTTTTACTGTTTCCCCCCCCCCCCCCCCCCAAGGTGGATGACCTCACACTTTTCGACATTGTATTCCATCTGCCAAACCTTAGCCCATTCGCTTAACCTATCTAAATCTATTTGCAGCCTCTGTGTCCTCTACACAACCCGCTTTCCCACTAATCTTTGTGTCATCTGCAAATTTTGTTACACTACACTCTGTCCCCTCTTCCAGGTCATCTATGTATATTGTAAACAGTTGTGGTCCCAGCACCGATCCCTGTGGCACACCACTAACCACCGATTTCCAACCCGAAAAAGGACCCATTTATCCCAACTCTCTGCTTTCTGCCAGCCAATTCTCTATCCATGCTAATACATTTCCTCTGACTCTGCGTACTTTTATCTTCTGCAGTAACCTTTTGTGTGGCACCTTATCGAATGCCTTTTGGAAATCTAAATACACCACATCCATTGGTACACCTCTATCTACCATGCTCGTTATATCCTCAACGAATTCCAGTAAATTAGTTAACCATGATTTCCCCTTCATGAATCCATGTTGCGTCTGCTTGATTGCACTATTCCTATCTAGATGTCCCGCTATTTCTTCCTTAATGATAGCTTCAAGCATTTTCCCCACTACAGATGTTAAACTAACCGGCCTATAGTTACCCGTCTTTTGTCTGCCCCCGTTTTTAAACAGAGGCTTACATTAGCTGCTTTCCAATCCGCTGGTACCTCCCCAGAGTCCAGAGAATTTTGGTAGATTATAACGAATGCATCTGCTATAACTTCCGCCATCTCTTTTAATACCCTGGGATGCATTTCACCAGGACCAGGGGACTTGTCTACCTTGAGTCCCATTAGCCTGTCCAGCACTACCCCGTAGTGATAGTGATCGTCTCAAGATCCTCCCTTCCCACATTCCCGTGACCAGCAGTTTTTGGCATGGTTTTTGTGTCTTCCACTGTGAAGACCGAAGCAAAATAATTGTTTAAGGTCTCAGCCATTTCCACATTTCCCATTATTAAATCCCCCTTCTCATCTTTTAAGGGACCAACATTTACTTTAGTCACTCTTTTCCGTTTTATATATCTGTAAAAGCTTTTACTATCTGTTTTTATGTTTTGCACAAGTTTACTTTCGTAATCTATCTTTCTTTTCTTTATTACTTTCTTAGTCATTCTTTGCTGTCGTTTAAAATTTTCCCAATCTTCTAGTTTCCCACTAACCTTGGCCACCTTATACGCATTGGTTTTTAATTTGATACTCTCCTTTATTTCCTTGGTTATCCACAGCTGGTTATCCCTTCTCTTACCGCCCTTCTTTTTCACTGGAATATATTTTTGTTGAGCACTATGAAAGAGCTCCTTAAAAGTCCTCCACTGTTCCTCAATTGTGCCACCGTTTAGTCTGTGTTTCCAGTCTACTTTAGCCAACTCTGCCCTCATCCCACTGTAGTCCCCTTTGTTTAAGCATAGTAAGCTCGTTTGAGACACTACTTCCTCACCCTCAATCTGTATTACAAATTCAACCATACTGTGATCACTCATTCCAAGAGGATCTTTTACTAGGAGATCGTTTATTATTTCTGTCTCATTACACAGGACCAGATATAAGATCGCTTGCTCCCTTGTAGGTTCTGTAACATACTGTTCTAAGAAACAATCCCGTATGCATTCTATGAATTCCTCCTCAAGGCTACCCTGTGCGATTTGATTTGACCAATCGATATGTAGGTTAAAATCCCCCATGATTACTGCCGTTCCTTTTTCACATGCCTCCATTATTCCCTTGATTATTGCCTGCTCCACTGTGAAGTTATTATTTGGGGGCTTATAAACTACGCCCACCAGTGACTTTTTCCCCTTGTTATCTCTAATCTCCACCCACAATGATTCAACATTTTGTTCATTAGAGCCAATATCGTCTCTCACAACTGCCCTGATATCTTCCTTTATTAACAGAGCTACCCCACCTCCTTTCCCTTCTTGTCTATCTTTCCGAATTGTCAGATACCCCTGTATGTTTAATTTACAGTCTTGGCCATCCTGCAACCACGTTTCAATCAAAAGAATTACGGGGACGAGAGTCAAGGGGAAGCGTACAAACTGAGACGGAAAAGGGGGCTAATGAGTGATGTAGCTACAGCATTTAGTACTGGGACATCACTGGTAAATAGTGTGGCCAATGCGCAGTTGCAAGTCCAAGTGAATACCTTAAGGCACCAGTTAAAGAAGATACTAGAGGAGGTAGTGACAGAGGGTAATGAACTACAGGAGGACCAGGCAATGACAATTCATTTGAAAGAGATGGTAGCTGAGGTGGAAACACACGCTCAGACCATCAATGCTTTAATCAAGGAGGGTAGAAACGCGTCAATTCAAGCTGCTCAGAATGACGTACGCGTCATGTGCAGAGCTTGGTTGTTAAATGAAGGACGCAGTAATTTAGAGGATTTAAAACAAGGTCACATACCATCGTGGGTCAGTAACAAGCATCTAAAAAGACATTGAGTGTCTACAACAACCCCTGAATTCGTGCCAGCTACGGTCAGCCTCCGAAGCGTATCTCGTCCCGGTCAACTGTGGTCAAAGTAAACAATTCATAATGGGGATAGCGCTTCGAATACTGGTGATGGATCAGTCACAACGACCCGCACCGGTATACCGGGTGGAAAACATTGGGGTAATTCGGAACGGGGTACACGGGAGGCATCAAACCCTGCATTGTGTGATAAAATTGGGAGACTCAATAACCGGTGCTAATCTGGAGGGATACCAGAGAGGGGGTACACATGTGATATTGTGCCCCTATCATCTGAATCCTTTCGACCGGCTGGTATGTGGGTTTAAGTACAAGGACAGGCAGCCTATAAGCTGTATCATGGAAGTGATAGCTCACGACCATGTTCCGCCACAGGTTGCGTACAAAGGAAATGGGACATGCTGTGTCACCACCAGCAAAAGTCAGTACAGAGTACACCAGAACACTTGGTGTCCAGTGACAGATTCCACCTTTTGTTTCACATCCCAGGTAGGGACACTCATAGCACAAGAAAGGATAATTCCTATCTAAGACCACAAACACATAAGTATCACAGTCAACGGTACTATACCGAACCTCCAGGAATACATATTGCGTTTTGGATACAATATCCCGCCATTACCCAAACATTTGACCAAGTTACTGAAGGACATCGAGCTATCCCACAAACACTATTACACATTTCACCAAACAAATGAAAAAGTAAGGGAGGAAATCGAGGAAATGATGGCCCCTCCACAATGGGATTTGGGATTCAATATTGAGATTCCCCCCTGGAGTCGAATCATGTCACACACACTAGTCATTGTACAGATGATGATAGTGGTGTACCTATTTATCTTATCCTAGAAGTTAAAACAGAAAACGTAGGAAGGGAATCGTGAAGGGTTGTTAAGATGAACCAAGGCCAAAGGTGTTTGTATGCAGAACTGAAGTCAAATCAAGGCCGAACAATTTTGTTGTAAAAAGCGTTGGTTTGTCGGGAAAAAGTACTGTTTTTTGTTGTAAAAAAGGAATGTAATCTGGAGTTTTTGACTGAAACTGCAATACACCCAAAAAGAGCTCATGGAAAAAGAAGAAATCCACAAGTAATGTCTCTAGTTTTATATTAATCGAGACATTAAAGGAGGGATTGTCAGGTTACTAATCTTCAGAAAAGCACAGGAGACCATGAATTAAAAATTGATTAATGCAAGCTTTTGGAATTTAATACAAGCTTTTGGAATTAAGCTGGAGAATTAAGGACATTCTGTGGTCAGGAACCAAAATTGACTTCATGCATAACAACAATGGAGTTGTTACGTGAGGCCCTGAACTTGATTGACCAGGGTGGGGAAAACCCCACTGGAGACACCAAGTCTGTAAAAAGACCGGACAACAAAGGAACCACACCAGGTGCATATTTTTTTAGGATGAGGTGTTAAGATGAGAAATCAACTTGAGCCTTGCAGACTCAGTGTGCAAATAGGAAAACAGACGAGTCCATTATTGCAGTCAATCAACCAAGGGGACCCCAAAACAATGTATCGATGCAAACACATTATCATAACCGCAGTGGCGGGAGGATCAGTCAAAACCTAGATATAAATATGCGAGCTTGAAGCAGTTCAGCAGAAGACAGAAGGAGGACAGGAACAGATGGGAGAAGCAGCACACAGAAGTAGTAGAAGGACATGTGTACAGATGGACACAGGTCAAAAGAATGAACAGACGGAGGAACATGTAGTACGGAACCGTACACGAAAGGAACAGCACTGCAGAGAATGGCCAGAAGTACCACCAACCGGTCACGGAACCAATGACCACAAACCTACAATAGCTACAGCCAGGAAGGTTGATTGTATGTTTTCAATCGATTTCTCTCAGAAATCTAGTCCTGTAGTTTTAGTCAGTTTTTGTGCGTAATAAAATTTCGACACTGGGTTAAGCCTAAATTTTGTGCCACATGTTGTCCTTTCCCACTATAAATTCCGAGGTCTAAGAATCAGAGTAGAGTGAAAAACAAACACCCTACACCATGCAAGTGCAGGAGATGCAACACTTGCCCTTTTACGTCCTTCCTTCCCACTATCCAGGGCCCCAAATACTCCTTCCAGGTGAAACAGCGATTTACTTCTTGTACTTTTAATTTAGTATACTGTATTCGCTGCTCACGATATTGTCTCCTCTACACTGAGGATACCAAGTGTAGATTGGGTGACCGCTTTGCGGAGCATCTCCATTCAGTCCACAAGTGTTGACCCCTGAGCTTCTGGTCGCCGGTCGCTTTAATTCTCCACTCCATTCCCACTCTGATTTCTCCATCCTCGGTCTCCTACACTGTTCCAACGAAGCTCAACGCAAGCTCGAGGAACAGCAAGTCATCTATTGTTTAGGCACTTTACAACCTTCTGAACGCAACATCGAGTTCAACAATTTCAGAGCATGGCCGCTGCCAATCTTTGGCTCCATTTCCACCCTCTCCCCCCCACCTCCAAGCCTGTTTCTTTCTTTTTCCTGGTCTCTAATGGCAGCTGGTCATTATCCCGCCATTCACACTCTATCTTAACTAATGTTTTTGTAACTCCTGGCATTACCATTTTAATTTGACCCATCATCCCTTTTGTCTCTCTAATCTCTCATGTCTTCCACCCCATCACAGACCTTCCCTTTTGTTCTTTCTTCTCCCCACCCCCCCCCCACCCCCTTTCAGTGCTTGTTAAGAATCTGTTCTTTCCGAACACATTCCAGTTATGACGAAGGGTCATCGACCCAAAATGTTAACTCTGCTTTCTCTCCACAGATGCTGCCTCACCCGCTGAGACTTCCAGCATTTTCTGTTTTTATTCCAGATTCCAGCAACCATAGTATTTTGCTTTTGTACAATCTGTAACCTCATGGCCCAGCATATCCCTCATTCTACCATTACTATCAAGCCAGGGGACCAACCCTGGTTCAATGAGGAGTGCAGAAGAGCATGCCAGGACCAACACCAGTGCCTAAAAATTAGGTACCAATCTCACTGAAACATACAAGATTCTGAAGGGGATTGACAGGATAGACGCTGAGAGATTGTTTCCACTGGGTGGAGTATCTCAAACGAAGGGGCTTAGTCTCAGTATAAGGGGTAGACCATTTAAGACTGAGATGAGGAGGAATTTCTTCACTCAGAGGGTGGTGAATCTTTGGAATTCTCTGCCACAGAGGGCTGTGGATGCTGAGTCTTTGAGTATATGCTGTGATAGATTGATTTTTGGACTCCAGGGGAATCAAAGGATATGGAAATCAACTGGAAAGTAGAGTTGAGGAGGATAATCAACCATGATCATATTGAATGGCAGAGCAGGCTCGAGGGCCCATTATGGCCTACTCTTACTCCTAATTCTTATGTTCAAATGTAATTTTGGGAAGCTGCAATACAGCAGCGAAAGCAGCATGCCAGAAACAGAGCTAAGCAATCCCATAATAAACGGATCAGATCAAAGTTCTGCAATCCTGCCACATTCAATCGTGAATGTGGTGGAAAATTAAACAACTAATGGGAGGCGGCGGCTCCATGAACATCCCCATCCTCAATGACGGCAGAACCCAGCACACAAGTGCAAAAGACAAAGCTGAAGCATTTGCAACCACCTTCCGCCATAAGTGCCGCGTGGATGATCCATATCTGCCGTCTCCCGAGGTCCCCACCACACAGAAGCCAGTCTTCAGCCAATTCAATTCACTCCATGTGATATCAAGAAGCTGCTGAGTGCACTAGATACAGCAAAGTCTATGAGCCCTGACAATATCCTGGCTGTCGTGTTGAAGACTTGTGCTCCACAACTAGTCGTACCTGTAGCCAAGCTGTTAAGAGTACAGTTACAACACTGGCATCTATCTGACAATTTGGAAAACTGCCCAGGTATGTCCTCTCCACAAAAAGTAGGACAGGTCCAATCCTGCCAATTACCTCCCCATCAGTGTACTCTGAATCATCAGCAAAGTGATGGAAGGTGTCTTCGACAGTGCTATCAAGCGACACTTACTCGCCAATAACCTACCCACCGATGCTCAGTTTGGGTTCCGCCAGGACCACTCGGCTCCAGATCTCATTCCTTGGTCCAAACATGGACAAAAGAGCTGAATTCCAGGGGTGAGGTGAGTGACTGCCCTTGACATCAAGGCAACATTTGACTGAGTGTCTCATCAAGGAGCCCTAGTAAAATTGAAGTCAACAGGAATCAGGGGGAAAACTCTCAATTGGCTGAAGTCATACTTAGCACAAAGGAAGATGGCTATGGTTGTTGGAGGTCAATCAAGACATTGCTGCAGGAGTCCCTCGGGGCAATGTCCTCGGCCCAACCATCTTCAGCTGCTTCACAAAGTAGACTAAGCCTATATTCTCTAATGTTTAGAAGAATGAGAGGTGATCTCATTGAAACATACAAAATTCTTACAGGGCTCGACAGGATAGATGCAAGGAGGATGTTTTAACTGGCTGGAACCAGGGGTCACAGTCTCAGAATAAAGGGTCGGCCATTTAGGACTGAGATGAGGAGAAATTTCTTCACTCAGAGGTTGGTGAATCTTTGGAATTCTCTACCCAAGACGGCGGTGATAGAATTTTGGATATTAAGGGAATCAAGGGATATGGGGATAGTGCAATTGAGGTAGAAGGTTAGCCATGATCTTATCTAGGAGCCGAATGGCTTACTCCTACTCTTATTTCTTATGTTCTTATCAATGACCTTTGCTCCATCTTAAGATCAGAAGTGGGGATGTTCGTTGATTATTGCACAGTATTCAGTTCCATTCGCAACGCCTCAGAAAAATGAATCTTTGGAAGCAGTCCATGCCCGCATGCAACAAGACATGAATAACATTCAGGCTTGGGCTGATAAGTGGCAAGTAACATTCGCCCCACACAAATGCCAGGCAATGACCATCTCCAACAAGCGAGGGTCTAACCACCTACATTACCATTGCCAAATCCTCCACCATCAACATCCTGGGGGTCACCATTAACCAGAAACTTAACTGGACCAGCCATATAAATACTGTGGCAACAAGAGCAGATTAAAGGCTGGGTATTCTGCGGCTCTCACCTCCCGACTCCCCAAAGCCTTTCCACTATGTACAAGTCAGGAGTGTGATGGAATACTCTCCTCTTGCCTGGATGAGTGCAGCTCCAACAGCACTCAAGATGTACTGCAGCAACTCGCCACGGTTTCTTTGGCAGCACCTCCAAACTCGCGACCTCTACCACCTAGAAGGACAAGGGCAGCAGGTGCATGGGAGCACCATCATCTGCAAGATACACATCATCCTGACTTGGAAATATATTGCTGTTCCTTCATCATCACAAGGTCAAAATTGTGGAACTCCCTCCCTAACAGCACTGTGGGAGTACCTTCACCACAAGGACTGCAACGGTTCAAGAGGTCAGCTCACCACCACCTTCTCAAGGGAGATTGGAGATGGGCAATAAATGCTGACCTTACCAGCGATGCCCACATCCCGGAACGAATAAAACAAAGTTATCTTACGGCTGTACAGAGCTCTGGTTAGACCACAACTGGATACATTGGCCTTGGAAGGATTACAACGCAAATTCACCAGAATGATATTGGGGCTAAAAGGGTTCAATTATGAGGAAGGTTGTATACTCTAGGCTTGTACTCCCTTGAATATAAAATATTAAATTGAAGTGTTTATGATGATTAAAGGATCTGAGAAGGTAGATAGAATCTATTTCCTCTGGTGGGAGAGCCCAGAACAAGGGAGCACAACCTTAAAATTAAAGCTAGGCTGCTATGGGGTGATGCCAGAAAAAACTTCTGCACACAATGGGTCATGTAAATCTGGAAATCTCCCCCAAAATGTTGCTGAGGCTAGGTCAATTGTAAATCTCAAAACTGAGATTGCTAGATTTTTTCGAGCCAAGGGTATTAAGGGTTACAGAACCAAGGCAGGTAAATGGAGTTAAGATACAGATCAGCCATGATCGTGTTGATTAGCAAAACAGGCTCGAGGGGCTGAATGGCCTACTCCTGTTCTTATATTCCTAGATATTCTTATGATTCTCAGGAATGTCTGTGCAACTGATACTCTTTTTGAAAAACAACAATGGAAACTTGAGGTTCGGATAAACTTTGAGCAAGATCAGTTCCTGAAACAAGTAGCATTCAAACAAAAAAAGATACAAATTAACTGTTCTATCCACATGCTAAATAAAGGAAAACAAAAAAAAAGAGAAAATGCTGGAAATATACAGTAGGTGTGTCACTGTTTATGAAAAGAAAGGTTAATGTTCCGGGCTGAACCCCTCTTCAGATAGGCCGGTTGTATTCATGAGCCCCGTGATTACACAGTTTAAAACCAAATACAAGTCTCACAAAGGGATAGTCTGAGGAACAACAATACTTACTTTCCACGCACACTTCATGAACTAAGACAGGATTGCATTTTCGTCATTTTTTTGATCATTTACCAGCCATTTACCAGAGGTAAATTCATCAATACCACCATGTTTACCACCCACAAAAATATCACCCATTTTACTTTGAGTATTGCACAATCAAAAATAAGAACAAATTACAGTCAGCCCTATCACCGGTCATATTTGATGAAAATAGTGGCCTTGAGTGAAAGTAGTATTTCCGTGGTAAAAAAAAAGCGCAATTTTTAAATGGCACCGAAATACCATCGGAAAACCAGTGATGAAAATCCAGCCTACTATTTCTGCACCACTATACCCAAGAAATGAAACAGGCAGAAACCAACATAGGAAAGTGAGCCTCATCTAACAATAATTTCATTTACAATAAATTTGATCATCTTCTGGATTTATGATGATTTAAAAACACCAAAGTGTTTCTACTTATTCTTGTGAGCTTTCTCTGGAGACTAGCAGTATTGTTACATCTAACTGCTGGAATCCCAGTTCCTCCAAATGCCATGATGTCAAATGGAAACTCTAGAGGTCACTGTGCCTGATCGGACAGTTCAACTAGGTAAGAAGGTCTTTCCTGTACAGGATCTTGATGGGCCAGTCTTTGCTGAATCAGGAAATCCAAGAACCAGATCTTTTTCAGTCCTTCCCGCTCATAAAAGGGATAGACATTTCCACTTCATACAACATAAATGATCTGTGCTATGAGGGAAAACAGGATAAACCTGCAAGACCCAGATCACGCAGGGTCACTCTGTCGTTGAGCTACAGTACGCGGACGACGCCTGCGTCTGCGCACAGAGAGTCTGAACTCTCCAGGACATAGTCGACATATTTACTGAGATGTACGAAAGTATGGGCCTTACGCTAAACATCCGTAAGACAAAGGTCCTCCACCAGCCTGTCCTCACCGCGCAGCACTGCCCCCCCAGTCATCAAGATCCATGGCGCCGCCCTGGACAACGTGGACGATTTCCCATATCTCGGGAGCCTCTTATCAACAAGAGCAGACATTGATGACGAGAGTCAACACCTTCTCCAATGCGCCAGTGCAGCCTTCGGCTGCCTGAGGGGAAAAAAAGTGTTTGAAGACCAGGCACTCAAAACTGCCACCAAGCTCATGGTCTACAGGGCTGTAGTAATACCCGCCCCTCCTGTATGGCTCAGAGACATGCACCATGTACAATCGACACCTCAAGTCACTGGAGAAATACCACCAATGATGTCTCCGCGAGATCCTACAAATACCCTGGGAGGACAGGCGCACCAACATTAGTGCCCTCGACCAGGCCAACATCCCCAGCATTGAAGCACTGACCACGCTTGATCAGCTCCGCTGGGCAGGCCACATCGTTCGCATGCCAGACACGAGATTCCCAAAGCAAGCGCTCTACTCGGAACTCCTTCACGGCAAACAAGCCAAAGGTGGGCAGAGGAAATGTTACAAGGATACCCTCAAAGCCTCCCTGATAAAGTGTAACATCCCCACTGACACCTGGGAGTCCCTGGCCAAAGACCACCCTAAGTGGAGAAAGTGCATCGGGGAGGGCGCTGAGCATCTCGAGTCTCATCGCCAAGAGCATGCAGAAATCTAGCGCAGGCAGCGGAAAGAACATGTGGCAAACCAGTCCCACCCACCCCTTCCCTCAACGACTATCTGTCCCACCTGTGACGGGGACTGTGGTTCTCGTATTGGACTGTTAAGTCACCCAAGAACTCATTTTAAGAGTGGAAGCAAATCTTCCTCGATTCCAAAGGACTGCCTATGATGATGATGAGTGATGCTACAAGTGTGACCTCAGAGTTGAGGATTCCATTTTTATGGCAGAAACTTGCCTTGTAGAGCTAAGCCATACATTTTGCACCAGTAAAATATCTATATATGGCATCAAAGAAAGTAGCTGGTGGAGCTAAGAACCACTTCTAATGGTCATTTCCAAGGCTTCTTCAGAGGCAAGCAGCAGACAGCCAACATTGGCAGAGTTGATCACTGTTGTGTATGCAATAACTGTTAGACTGAGTACTGTTTAACTCCAAGAGGTATGACTTTGGCTCTGCTTTCTTAAGGCCCAAAGTGACTAATATACAAAATGGCTGGCCTTTTATACTTGGGCTGCACACACGTGCGTGCAGCCCAATGGCCTCCAAGAGGTGATCCCAAAAGTACATACATGACAGAACCCACAACACAGTCTTTTACAAATTGAGACGGTCCGGTGTTTTACGCTCCTGGATTGACCGTCTCAGTTCAGCTCCAGCCTTGGGCGAGTGTTCAGAGTCTGTTGTGACTGGTGGCTGGGTGGCTGACCTGGTGGGAGGTGGCAATGGCCATGTGAGGGATTGAACGTCCATTTTCATTGCACGGGTCAGTGATTGAAAGTCCCGATTCACTGACGGCCACAGAGTCCTCTGATGACCGGGGGTAGGTCGATTGGTCGCCGATCTCGATCTCCTCCGACTGTTCCGACTGTTCCGACTGTTCCGACTGTTCCGACTGTTCCGACTGTTCCGACTGTTCCGGTTCGTCTGTGTGCCGCAGCTTTGTCTGATCCATATGTTTCCTGCATGTTTGCCCATTTTTGAGCTCAACAATAAATACTCTGTTGCCCTCCTTGGCCCCGACAGTACCAGCGATCCACTTGGGACCCTGACCATAATTCAGAACATATACAGGATCATTTACAGAAATATCACGTGACATAGCTGCGCGATCGTGATACCCTTGCTGACTTTGTCTTCGATATTCAACATGATTATTCAAGTCAGGGTGTACAAGAGATAGCTTGGTCTTCTTTAGTTCAGCAGGAGACCCCGGTAAGCGTGTGTGGTCTTGTCCTGCAACTAAGCAGTACGCATGACAGGCAGGTCTGCAGTGACCCTTGGGTTATTCGCTTCATACTCTGCTTTATGATTTGGACAGCACGTTCTGCTTGCCCATTGGATGCAGGTTTGAACGGTGCTGACCTTACATGTTTGATACCATTGAGTTTCATGAACTCTTGAAACTCCTGACTGAAGCTTAATCCATTGTCGCTAACAACGATGTCAGGCAGACCATGTTTCGCGAACATGACACTGAGATTCTCAATGGTAGCTGTGGATGTACTGGATAACAATATACACTCTATCCACTTCGAATATGCATCCACCACAACTAAAAACATCTTCCCCAGGAAGGGACCTGCAAAGTCTATGGATCCTGGACCATGGGTTGGACGGCCACGACCACAGACTCAGTGGCAATTCCGCTGGTGCTTTGCTGAGCTACATGCAAGTGTTGCACTGATGCACACCTGATTCCAGCTCAGAGTCAATTCCCGGCCACCATACATGAGACCTGGCAATGGCTTTCATAATTACAATGCCGGGATGTGTGCTATGTAGCTCACGTACAAATTTTTCTCTCCTTTTCTTGGGCATAACAACACGATTGCCCCACAATATACAATCTGACTGAATAGACAGTTCGTCTTTGCGACGAATGTAAGGTCTAGTCTCCTCGCACATTTGCTTGGGTATGGCAGACCAATCACCTTTGAGGATAAAATCGTGTCCTGGCTGGTCCAGGTCTTAACTTGTTGAGCCATGACAGGGGTTCCTTCACTCTCAAAAGCATCCATAACTAACAATAGGTCCGCTGGTTGTGGTCTTTCCACCTCCGGTGTGGGCAACGGCAGACGGCTCAAAGCATCGGCACAATTCTCGGTACCAGGTCTATGGCGAATGACAATCATAAGCAGATAATGTCAGCGTCCACCTCTGGATGTGGGATGAAGCATTGGTATTGATAACTTTGTTTTCAGAGAAGAGTGAAATGAGCGGTTTGTGATCCGTCTCCAGTTCAAACTGAAGACCAAACAGGTACCGATGCATCTTTTTAACCCCATACACACAGGCTAGGGCTTCTTTCTCTACCATGCTGTAGGCTTTAGACAAACTTTTTGAAGCATACATGACTGGTTGAAGTTTACTCGGCTCATTAGCTTGTTGGAGTACGCAACCAATTCCATATGATGAAACATCACAGGCCAATACTAAATGTTTACATGGGTCATAATGTACCAGCAGCTTGTTAGAGCAAAGAAGATTAGTGGCTTTCTCAAAAGCTATGTCTTGAGACGCACCCCACGCCCAGTTGTCGCCTTTTCTTAGCAGCATGTGTAGCGGTTCTAATAAGGTGCTCAATTTAGGTAGGAAGTTACCGAAGTAGTTGAATAGACCCAGGAACGAACGCAGCTCTGTCACATTCTGCGGTTTGGGTGCATTCTTGATGGCCTTGGTTTTTGCATCCGTGGGCCTGATGCAGTCAGCAGCAATTTTTCTCCCGAGGAATTCGACCTCTGGTGCTATGAAGATGCACTTCGAGCGTTTTAGTCTGAGTCCCACTTTGTCCAGACAATGTAGAACCTCTTCCAGGTTGTTCAGATGTTCCTCGGAGTCACGACCCATGATCAGGATATCATCTTGGAACACGACAGTTCTGGGAACGGACTTCAGTAGACTCTCCATGTTCCTCTGAAATATTGCTGCAGCCAAGTGAATTCCAAAAGGGCACCTGTGATAAATAAACAGTCCTTTATGCGTGTTAATGCACGCAAATCTCTTCGATGTCTCAACCAGCTTCTGTGTCATGTAGGCCAACATTAAATCCAGTTTGGTGAACGACTTCCCCCCGCCGGCTGGCGTTGCAAACAAGTCATCAGCCTTCAATAACGGGTACTGATCCTGTTTTGAAATCCTGTTGATCGTAGCCTTGTAGTCTCCACAGATTCTAACTGTGCCATCGCTTTTCAGCACAGGAACAATGGGGCTGGCCCATTCATTAAATTCAACCGGTGATATGATCCCTTCACGCTGGAGTCTGTCAAGTGCGATTTCGACCTTCTCCCTCATCATATACGGAACTGCCCGAGCATTATGATGGACGGGTCTTGCATCCGAGTCCACGTGGACCTGCACCTTGGCTCCCATGAAGTTGCCGATGCCTGGTTCGAACAGCGAGGGGAACTTGCTCAGTACTTGGACACATGTATCTTTCTCCGACGACAACGCCTTGATGTCGTTCCAATCGCATCTGATTTTTTCAAGCCAGTTCCTGCCGAACAGTGTTGGGCCATTGCCTGGGACAATCCATAGCAGTAACTCGTGAACCGCACCATCATACGACACTTTAATTGTGGCACTGCCAATCACCGTTGAGTTCTTTGGTGTACGTGCGCAACTTGGTATTGACTGGACTCAGCATGGGCCTCACAGCCTTAGTACCTCACAGCTTGTCGAATGCCCTCTGACTCATTATCGATTGACTTGCCCCCATGTCCAGTTCCATCTATACCGGCACCCCATTAAATTTCACGTTGATCATTATTGGTTTGCTCTTAGTTAGGAATGAGTATTGTCCATACACTTCCTCCTCTGGTATCTCGGATTGCATATCCGGATCCACGCTAGTCTGACCATCATCCTCCAAGTGGTGTGTCGCAGCACGCTTACTCATCTGCGGACACTTGCGCTGGAAATGCCCCACACTCAGACAGCCTTTGCAACTATATTGCTTGAATCGGCACTGCTGGTGCCAGTGATTTCCCCCACAACGCCAACATGGAAAAATCGGATGCATTCCCACTGGCGGACTTTGGGCAGCCACAGGTTTCGCGTACGCAGTCGGGTAGGCACTGCCATGTGCCGCTCTGCTGAACCAATCATATTTACAGTACTTGCCCAGTTTCGATTTTTCACTGATATCTGCTTTAGACTTCTTTCTGTAGTCTTGCATGACTGAGCGATCGTGATAGCCCTGTTCAAATCCAACGTCTCCACTGCCAGTAGTTTACACATCTCCTGGTTGATCCCGATTACAAAGAACTCCCGTAGCATGTCTGACAACACAGCCCCGAACTTACAAGGTCCCACTAGACGTCTCAGGTCAGCAACGAATTCCGCCGTATTCTGGTTCTCTGATCGAATGTGCGTGTAAAATCTGTATCTCGAGATGATGATGCCTTCGTCTGGCTTAAGGTGGTCCTGTACCAGTGTACACAATTCTTCATACATCTTCTCCGTTGGACTCACAGGCAGGAGTAGATTCTTTATCAGACCGTAAATTTTTGGACCGCAAACCGTGAGGAACACCGCCCAGCGCCGATCTGCGTCGTCGACCTCCTCCATTTTGTTGGCCATGAAGAACTGGCTCAAACAGCTCACAAAGTCTGCCCAATCTTCTCCTTCCACAAATCGCTCCAACAATCCAATTGTGCTCATTTTTGCATGCAAAGGTTCTTGTTGCCTTGTCGCCAAATGTTGTGTATGCAATAACTGTTAGACTGAGTACTGTTTAACTCCAAGAGGTATGACCTTGGCTCTGCTTTCTTAAGGCCCACTACTAATATACAAAATGGCTGGCCTTTTATACTTGGGCTGCACACATGTGCGTGCAGCCCAATGGCTCCAACAGTGACACCATCTAGTGGCTAGTGATCCCAAAAGTACATACATGACAATCACCATTTTCTGACTACAACTTTGAGAAAAGTCCATGACTTCTGAAAACCTTCCACCCCACAATGTAATTGCTAACCTTGGCACATTGCAGGATCACATCTACAAGAAGCAGTTCTGCAATATTAACAGGGTGTGAGAATCTCAATATGGGAACAATAGCTCTGAACAGTTATTCACCTGTATTCATTTCTCGATCCCTGGAAATAGTTGCCCGAATCTGGAAATGTATTTTCATAATACCCTGATCTTCTGTCTGTTTGTGTCTGAACATTTCTGGAAAGGAATAATCCATAGTTCAAATACTTTGCAATGCCCTTTAATTGCAGAGACCAATGGCATGTGTACTACTAAAGAGTTAGAAACTGTTTTGTTACTGTGCATTTATATTTGATGTTTGCAACTGACAATAACAATGATGTCCATGGCAAACTGAACTATATAACAAAGCAGCATTGTAGGATTTGGCCAGTGCCATCAGTGTGTGTATGGGCTGGAAGGAGTTTTTGACTTTTAAAATGGATCTGCATCCTTTTAAAATGGATTTGGACTTTAAAAAGCTGTCTGTCCTTTGGGTTGCCATGGAACCAGTATCAGCAAATGCTGACGCCATGAAAGGCAAAGGCCTTTTCATTTGGAACTTTGTGTGATTTGTGGAAAAACACTTTGTCCATGGAGCCGGGATAACTGGATGGACAATGAGGTTTGCAGGCCAAATCTAACACCTCTGGACTCTTTCAATGAAGGAGCAGTCAAGAACTCAACAGTTAGCATTTCGAGTAATGCTCATTTACAGAATTGGCTACCATTGTGTTCATCGAGATGACCAATCCAGGTCAGACGCATCACAGAAAGACCAACTAGCATCTCTGCAACGATGGTAGCCAGGAATCTCCCAGCCAGTTTTGTGCATTATACGGTGTATAAAGATGCTGAACTTTGGGGGATTCAGGGTTTACTTTCCTCCACCATCTGGAACGGGGTTCCCCACGTGACTACATGTCCGTCAACTCTCCAGGAACGCCCGAAGTGATTGCCTCGCCATACCACCTGAACGCAACTCTCTAGGCCTCATCGCATGCCTCTGAGAGGCACGGTTTTGTCTTTAGAGCCGAATGGACCCAGGACCACGTGAATAAACGACAAGGGATGTGGAAATTATATCCAGCATACACCTGTGGAAATCCCCAAGACCGCTAGCATGTTTAGCTGCTGAGGAACAGCAAGTGTCCAAGATGCAGGCTAACACATGTGTGAGTGAGGAGGCTTCCAAGTGTGGGTTCTGACCAAACCGGGAGAGGGCTTTAGTTAGAAGGGTTTCCATTATCTAGGCTTAGATTCTGGGAAGGGGGTTGGTTCGGCGTAACCGACAGGGTGGGTATTTATTTAGTCTTAAGGTTTTAAGCAAGTGTCCACAGTCACCTACTCTTTAAGCCGTAAGCGAGGGGATTAGGGGTTGTCGTTTTGAGAGTAGAATAAAAGGAATCAATCTTTGACCAACTTGACCTGTTTCGTTTTGTCTGAATCAATTATAATCTATCCAAAGTAACTCCTCGTGTCCGAACTTGGGGGTTGTGGGGCTTGTAGTTTGCGGTATAATTCGAAAGACCAACCGGGCGGCATCCGCTCACGACCGGGTTTCACAGTAATCTAGCTGGGGACGCTGCGTATCAGGCATAGAAGACCGATCTGACTTTGGTCTCTCTCTCTCGCTCTGCGTGGGATTACCCGCTAATCGATGGGCTCGGCAGGAACTATTGGCAAAAACTCCTGCCGTCCAAAGGGAAACAACCCGAACCGGGGAGTTTTAAAGCACGGGTCAACTCAAGGGAGAGTCATAGACACAAAGGGCACACAAAACACCCTACAGCATTTGCACCACTGTAGGCAAAACATATCACCAAAGCAGACAATTTCAACCCATGCCACAGCATAAATGTGAAGCTGTTTACAAGTGGTAATAGTTACGGTCTTTGACTTGTGCTGGACTGAGCAACTGTGGCACTCCTTTCATGTAGGCCGACATAACCATTTAGGAATAGTTGTTGTTTGCAAGTTTAAATCCGTGCGTGCCCAAGTGCAGTTGCTTTCAGGTGTATCATGACTGCTGTCAATTGGCCAGTTTCTACAGTTTTATGAAATGGTTCTCCAATAAGAATGCAGGTTTAGAGAGGATTTGGATAACAGAACTGCTCAATAAACTTGGATAATTTCCTGTGAACCAGCTAGTTGCTTCATATATCTAACCGAGTGAATGCAGCAGTGGACAATCACAATGCAGGAATGGAATTAACAGATTTTACAAATGTGGTTTAAATAGCAGTGTTCCATCAGCAATTGAGTAAGCCTCAAGAGAATATATTTACCAAGCATCAAAATAATTTAAACAGAACTAGTTAGGTGGACATTTCATATGGTCATGAAAATTATCTACATTAAAACCATCAACTTTTTCTATTTTTGCCTAGTCTACAACAATGCTTCATCAATATTATTACCTTCTCTGACCAATCTCAGGATCATCAGATCTACGATATCTATCCTCTTCTTGTCGCTTTTTATTCAACAATTCCTCATAAGCCTCCATGGACGTATATGCATCGTTCCTAGAATAGGCTGGTTCGTGTAATGGCGGACCAGATCTTATGTGAGCTGCACCCTGAAATCTGGTGTCATCTGAAGGATCAATATTCTCCTTATAATACTGGTTATAATTTTGAAAGAAATCAGTTAGTACCCAAATAAACACTCAACTTGTAAAAATTAAAAAGCATATTACAAATATTTAAAGTATTAGCATTATGTATTTATTTACACTAGGATACAAATAATAGTGATACATAGGAAATCATTTCATAACACTTTACAAATGTTAATGTTAACACAATCCAAATGGCCAGTAATAGAAATTGTCAGACAACAATTGTGAGAAAGCAAGTTATGAGGAGGACACAAAGAATCTGCCAAGGGATATAGACAAGCTAAGTGAGTGGCCAAATATTTGGCAGATGGAGTATAATGTGGGAAAGTGTGAGGTTATCTACCTTGGCAGGAAAAATAAAAAAGCAAATTATTATTTAAATGGAGAGATTACAAAATGCTGCAGTACAGAGTGACGTGGGTGTCCTTGTGCATGGAACACAAAACGTTAGTATACAGATACATCAAGTAATCAGGAAGTCAAATGGAATGTTGGTTTTTATTGCAAGGGGAAGTCCTGCTACAACTGTACAGGGTATTTGTGAGACCACACTTAGAGTACGGTGTACAGTTTTGACCTCCTTATTTAAGGAGGGATATACTTGCATTGGAGGTTGTTCAGAGAAGGTTCACTCGGTTGATTCCCGAGATGAAGGGTGTTGACTTATGAAGAAAGGTTGAGCAGGTTGGGCTTATACTCATTGGTGTTAAGAAGAATGAGAGGTGATCTTATTGAAGCATATAAGATACTGAGGGGGCCCAACAAGGTAAATGCAGAGAGGATGTTTCCACTCGTGAGGGAATCTAGAACTAGGGGGCCTAGTTTAAGAATAAGGGGTCGTCCATTTAGAACTGAGATGAGGAGGAATTTCTTCCTTCAGAGAAAATCTGTGGAATTCTCTGTCCTAGAGAACGATGAAGGCTGGGTCATTGAATATATTTAAGGTGGAGATAAGACAGATTTTTGAACGATCAGGAAGTGAAGGGGTATGGGGAGCAGGCAAGGAAGTGGAGCTGAGCCCAAGATCAGATCAGCCATGATCTTATTAAATGGCGGAGCAGGTTCAGGGGGCTAAATGGCCTACTCCTGCTCCTATTTCTTATGTTCTTAGCACATGAAGGAGAAAGGAATAGGATATGTTGATAGGGTAAAATGAAGGAAGCAGAAGAGGCTTCTATGGAGCATCAACACCAGCATAGACCTGTTGGGCCAAATGGCCTGTTTCTGTGCTGTAAATATTATGTAATTACTATGTATTTAAAAGTTCATTGCCCAAATATGCCAGAGAGTAGTGGCAAATGGTTGTTTTACAGACTGAAGGGAAGTATACAGTGGTAACCCCAGGGGCCAGTATTACGACCACTGCTCCTTTTGATATATATTAATGACCTGGAATGGGGTATACAGGGCATAATTTCAAAGTTTACAGGGGAGGTGCAACGAGACCTGGGTGTCATGGTACATCAGTCATTGAAGGTTGGCATGCAGGTACAGCAGGCGGTTAAGAAAGCAAATGGCATGTTGGCCTTCATAGTGAGGGGATTTGAGTACAGGGGCAGGGAGGTGTTACTACAGTTGTACAGGGCCTTGGTGAGGCCACACCTGGAGTATTGTGTACAGTTTTGGTCTCCTAACTTGAGGAAGGACGTTCTTGCTATTGAGGGAGTGCAGCGAAGGTTCACCAGACTGATTCCCGGGATGGCGGGACTGACTTATCAAGAAAGACTGGATCATCAAGAAAGACTGGATCAACTGGCTTGTATTCACTGGAGTTCAGAAGAATGAGAAGAGATCTCATAGAAACGTTTAAAATTCTGACGGGTTTAGACAGGTTAGATGCAGGAAGAATGTTTCCAATGTTGGGGAAGTCCAGAACCAGGGGACACAGTCTAAGGGTGAGGGGTAAGCCATTTAGGACCGAGATGAAGAGAAACTTCTTCACCCAGAGAGTGGTGAACCTGTGGAATTCTCTACCACAGAAAGTTGTTGAGGCCAATTCACTAAATATATTCAAGAATGAGTTACATGTAGTCCTTACTACTAGGGGGATCAAGGGGTATGGCGAGAAAGCAGGAATGGGGTACTGAAGTTGCATGTTCAGCCATGAACTCATTGAATGGCGGTGCAGGCTCGAAGGACCGAATGGCCTACTCCTGCACCTATTTTCTATGTTTCTGTGACCTGGAAGTCAGAAATGTCGTAAACACTGAGAAGGATAGCAGCAGATTTCAGGAGAACATAGACATATTGGTGAACTGGGCAGATAAAATTTAATGCAGAGAAGTGTGAAGCAATGCATTTTGGAAGAATGGCGAAAGGCAATATAAACTAAATGGTACATTTTTTTAAAGAGAGTACAGGAACAGAGTCCTGGGGGTTTACATGCACAAATCTTTGAAGGTGGCAGGACAAGTAGAAAAGGCTATTAAAAAAGCATACGGGACCCTGGGTTTTATAAATAGAGGCTTAAAGTACAAAAAAGTGAGGAAGTTATGCTAAGCCTTTATAGATCACTGGTTAGGCCTCAGCTGGAGGTTTTGTTAAAGTTGTTCATGGGATATGGGCATCACTGACAAGGCCATAATTTATTACCCATCCCTAATTGCCCTAGGTGGTAGAAGTCGGAGGTTTGGGAGGTGCTGCCGAAGAAGCCATGACGAATTGCTGCAGTGCATCTTGTAGATGGTACACACTGCAGCCACAATATGCTGGTGATGGAGGGAGTGAATTTTTAAGGTGGTGGATGGGGTGCCAATCAAGCTGGCTGCTTTGTCCTGGATGGTGTTGAGCTTCTTCAGGTGTTGTTGGAGCTGCACTCATCCAGGCAAGTGGAGAGTATAACATCACACTTGTGACTTATAGGTGGTGGAAAGGCTTTGGGAAATCAGGAGGTGAAATACTTGCAGTAGAATACCCAGCCTCTGACCTGCTCTTGTAGCCACAGAATGTATGTGGTTGGTCCGGTTAGGTTTCTAGCCAATGGTGGTCCCCAGGATGTTGATGGTGGGGGATTTGGCGATGGTAATCACGTTGAATGTCATGGGGAGGTAGTTAATAGACTCTCTTGTTGGGGATGATTATTGCCAGGTACTTGTGTGGCATGAATATTCCTTGCCACTTAGCTCAAGCCTGAATGCTGTCCAGCTCTTGCTGCATGTGGGCACAGACTGCTTCATTATCTGAGGTGACGCAAATTCAACTGAACACACCGCAATCATCAGCAAACATCCCCACTTCTGACCTTATGTTGGAGGAAAAGTCATTGATGAAGCAGCTGATGATGACTGGGCCTAGGACACAACCTGAGGAACTCCTGCAGCAATGTCCTGGAGCCGAGATGATTGGCCTCCAACAACCACATCCATTTGCCTTTGTACTAGATATGACTCCAGCCAATGATGTGTTTTCCCCCTGATTCGCATTGACTTCAATTTTACTAGGGCTCCTTGATACCACACTCGTTCAAATGCTGCCTTAATGTCAAGGGCAGTTACTCTCACCTCACCTCTGGAATTTGTTTCTTTTGATAATGTTTGGACCAAGGCTGTAATGAGGTCTGGTGCCAAGTGGTCCTGGTGGAATCTATAGAGCATCGTTGAGCAGGTTATTGGTAAGTGCTGCTTGATAGCACTGTCAACAACACCTTTCATCACTTTGCTGTATTGTGTTCAATTTAGGATGTTCGGATTTACTAGTATGGTACCAGAAGTTAGGAATTTCAGTTATGTGGAGAGATTTGAGAAGCTGAGGTTTTTCTCTTTAGAGCAAAGGTCATGGAGAGATGTTCAAAATTTTGAGGGGTTTTGAGAGAGTACATTGGTAGAAACTGTTTCCACTGGCAGGAGAGTCAGTAATCACAGAGCACAGATTTATGGTAATTGGGAAAACAACCAGAGGGGAGATGGAATTTTTTTTTGTTAAACGCAACAAGTTATGATAACCCGCAATGCACTGCCTGAAAGGGTGGTGGAAGTAGATTCAATACAGGCCGTCTTTGCCTGCGCTGAGGAAGGTAGGTAGGAGAGGTCAGTCGGGTTTTCGGGGGTCAGGCGGGCGGGGCAGAGGCAGGGGAGTCCGGATTTCGGAACATTTTCCAGTTTGCAGACGACCCCGCCATGGATCGGCCCGGTGTCTGGATTCCGGAACTCCGGATTTTGGACGTCGTACCTGTAGTGCCTTTCAAAGGGGAATTGAATAAATATTTGGAAAGGAAACATTTGCAGGGCTATGGGAAAGAGCAGGGTAGTGGGGCTAATTGGATAGCTCTATCAAAGAGCCGGCACAGGCACAATGGGCCAAAGTGTCTCTTTCTGTGCTGTATGGGTCTATATATTTTTAAAACATATTTTTAATAGGAAACCATAAACCATATTTGTTGATTTGATATTACCGGGCTGGAATTTGCAGTGGCTAATAACGGCGAACTAACAGCGTTTGCCGTTATTACTCCTTTGAAACTGACCGCAACTTCAGGATGTAGCACATGCCCATCTAAACACGGAAATCCTGAAGTTGTGGTTAGTCATTCACTGATCCAACATTGGCTGCACTATGGCCCACACCCAACCCCACCTCCCTGAGACGGCAATCAGTGTAATCAGTGAAACTGACAAAAATGTAGGATTTTCCGCAGTAAGATCACTGTTAAATATCCCATTAAATGTTAAGCCTTGTTGGATTAGTTGTAACTGGGGTTTTAATGGCGTATTAACTGCTAAACAAATGTTATGGCCCTAAAAATCTAATTTTAATTTTGTGGAGTGTCAAATTTCTCCATTATGATAAAAATTACAAGAAGAAACTTTAAAATAAAATTTTAAAAGTTTGTTCTACCTTATCCCCCATGAGAGCCCCAATCTTTGTTTTGCTCTCTAACATTTTTTTTTAAAGTCTGGATAAAAGCAGCTTCTTATTTCCTGGTTCCGTCTGAGAATTCTGCAACATGATTGGCTGGTTAGGTAGCTTGTTGACGTCACAACAAGTTGCACTAGGGAATTCCCACTACACTGCACTGCACTGCACTGAAATCACTTATGCGTCGAAAAAGGCAAACTTCTCGCCACAGGGATCAGAAAATCTCTGTGGGCAGCTTTCTTCGGGCAAATTCCAGGCCAATGTTACTTCTTGGCAGATTATCATGATTATTTTCTGATCACTCCAGAAAAAACAGTCACCTTGGGTATCCACCTGCCATTTCTTCTTAATTGCTCATATTTGTCTTGCTCCCTAAGAAATTGATTGTACTCCTGGTTTCTTTCATTTCTCAGTCTGTCCTGAAATAACATTCAAACCATGTATTACTACATCAGTTAATTGAGAGAGATGAATGACAAGCAGCATAGTTGGCAAAACACTGCAGATTCACAATCAGCATTTCAAGGTCAATGGGGAAGTGAGTGAGGTATTAGGGTGTATAACTACGACGGTTCAATATAATTTTGGAAATTAGGATACTTATAAAAGGATTTGGTATGGATGCATTTAGACTATGGTTGCCAGTTTTAGCCCTCTGGCATGGCAGGATATATTGAAGCCCATGTGCAGGTCCACAGTGAGGCAATCAGAATGATACCTAGTCTTAGAGCTCTTAGCTATCAGAATAGACTCAAGGAACTGCGGGTTTTCCATTGGAGAAGTGTAAAAATCGAGGAGATATGTTTGAGGTTATTGAAATGATTAAATTAATATTCTATTTGGTTGAATAGATTATTTGAGATAGATAGGGAAGGGAATACTGAAGAATATCAGTATAAAACACAAAACAAAAGAAAAAAGTTAGATTAGATGATGGAAAGTATTTCTTGTCAGTCATCAACCTCTAGAATGCATCAACAAAAAAGCAATTTCCTGGCCTAAGGTTTTTATCTGGCTATTTTGCTACTCCCAGGAGATTGCATTGACTGGAGGAGGGAGTGGAGAAGATTTGATGGTGCATGTAGGATGTACCATGTCTGAATCATAGAATCACTGAAGTTTACAGCACGGATGGAGGCCATTTCGGCCCATCGTGTCCGTGCCAGCCAACAAGAGGCTATCCAGCCTAATCCAACTTGCCAGCTCTAGGTCTGTAACCCTACAGATTACGGTACTTCAAGTGCACATCCAAGTACTTTTCAAATGTGATGAGAATTTCTGCCTCTACCACCCTTTCAGGCAGAGTGTTCCAGACCCCCATAACCCTCTGCGTGAAGAAACTTCCCCTCAAATCCCCTCTAAACCTTCCACCAATTACTTCAAATTTATGTCCCCTGGTTGTTGACCCCTCTGCTAAGGGGAAATAGGCCATTTCTCTCCACTATATCTAGGCCCCTCATAATTTTATACACCTCAATGAGGTCTCCCTTCAACCTCCTCTGTTCAAGGAAAACAAATTCATCTGTTCTCATAGCTAAGATTCTCCACTCCCAGCAACATCCTCGTAAATCTCCTCTGTAACCTCTCCAGTGCAATCACGTCCTTCCTCTAATGTGCTGACCAGAACTGCACGCAGTACTCCAGCTGTGGCCTAACCAGTGTTTTATACAGTTCAAGCATTACCCCCCTGCTCTTGTATTCTATGCCTCGGCTAATAAAGGCTAGCATTCCGTATGCCTTCTTAACTATCTTATCTACCTGGCCTGCTACCTTCAGGGATCTGTGGACATGCACTCCAAGGTTCCTTTGTTCCTCTACACTTCAGTGTCCTACCATTTAATGTGTATTCCCTTTCCTTGTTAGCCCTCCCCAAATGCATTACCTCACACTTCTCTGGATTAAATTCCATTTGCCACTGTTCTGCCCACCTGATTGATATCTTCCTGCAGTCCACAGCTTTCTTCTTCATTATCAACTATACACCCAATTTTAGTATCATCTGCAAACTTCTTAATCATACCCCCTATATTCAAGTCTAGATCATTGATGTACATCACAAAAAGCAAGGGACCTAGTACTGAACCCTGCAGAACCCCACTGGAAACAGCCTTCCAGTCACAAAAACACCCATCAACCATTACCCTTTGCTTCCTGCCTCTGAGCCAATTTTGGATCCAAATTGCCACTTTGCCCTGGATCCCATGGGCTTTTACTTTCGTGACCAGTCTGCCACGTGGGACCTTATCAAAAGCTTTGCGAAAATCCATATACACTACATGATACGCTTTGCCCTCATCGACCCGCCTGGTTACCTCTTCGAAAAATTAAATTAAGTTAGTCAGACACGATCTTCCCTTAACCCATCATCATAGGCAGTCCCTTGAAACGAGGATGACTTGCTTCCACACCAACAAAGGATGAGTTCACAGGTGTTTCAATGAAGGACCTAATATTCCAGGTGCTGAACTATATTCTGAAGGGTGGAAGATGCCGGTGCGTGGATTTTTTTAATGTGTGGTGACCATTGCTCACCAGCCACCCCATGGGCTTGACAGAGCTAGGTCTTGGTCCAGTGGCAAGGGTTATCCAAGATGACTGGAGACCTGCTCTGCTGCACGGACCTAGTGCGCACACATATCGCAGTGTGGGCTGGTCCGTGCTGCCCCTGGGCCCCTCGCCCCAAACTCACGCCTCTCCTGGGCCCCAATCACATCCCTCCACAGTCTCTCACTGCTCCTTTGCCCCGATCTCGCCACTCCTGCTGTGTCTGTCCACGCTCCAATCGCCGACTTGGACCTTGATGACATCACTCTTCGCTGCCGTTGCAGCTCGTGCTGCTTGCTGAAGTAATATGCCTCCACGCTACTCCCAGGCACCGCACCTCCGCTCCTTTTGTGTGTTCCCTTAACAAATCTGTGCCGTCTGTCCTTGATTAATCTGTGCCTTTCTAAATGAAGATTTATCCTGTCCTTGAGGATTTTTTCCCAATAATTTTGGCACCACTGAGGTTAGGCTGACTGGCCTGTAATTACTCGGTCTATCCCTTTCTCCCTTCTTAAACAAAGGTACCACACCTGAAGCCAGAGAGGATTGGAAAATGATGGTCAAAGTCTTTGCTATTTTGTCTTTTGCTTCGCTAAACAGCCTGGGATACATTTCATCCGGGCCTAGGGACTTATCCACTTTCAAAGTTGCTAAACCCTTTAATACCTCCTCTCTCACTATGTTTATGTCATCTAATATTTCACGTCTTCCTCCTCGAAAGCAGTGTCTGCATCGCCCCTCTCTCTTGTGAAAACAGACGCGAAGCATTCATTAAGAACCATACCCACATCTTCCGCCTCCACATACAGATTATCCCCATGGTTTCTAATAGGCCCTACCCTTTCTTTAGTTATCCTCTTGCTCTTAATATATTTATAAAACATCTTTTGCTTTTCCTTGTCAAGAATTTTCATGCTCTTGCTTTGCTTTCCTAATATCCTTTTTAATTTCACCCCTGGACTTTCTATACTCCTTTAGAGATTCTGCAGTATTTAGCCCTCAGTATCCGTCATAAGGCTCTCTTTTTTTTTTTTCTTTATCCTCCCCTGTCAGTCCCTTGACATTCAGGGGGCTCTAGATTTGTTAGTCCCACCCTTTTTCTTTAAGGGCACATATTTGGTCTGAACCCGCCGGATCTCCTCCTTGAATTCCTCCCACTGCTCTGACACTGATTTACCTTCAAGTAGCTGATTCCAGTCCACTATGGCCAAATCACCTCTCAGCTTCGCAAAGTTGGCTTTTCCCCAATTTAGAACTTTTATTCCTGGTCTATCCTTGTCCTTTTCCATAACTACCTTAAATCTAACTGAATTATGGTCACTAGCACCTAAATGTTCTCCCATTGATACCCCTTCCACCTGCCCAGCTTCATTCCCTAAAACTAAATCCAGAACCGCCCCCATCCTTGTCAGGCTTGGCTAAAAAAGTTCTCTTGAATGCCTTTTAGGAATTCCGCATCCTCTATACCCTTCACACTAAATTTTGTCCCAGTTATTATTATGATAGTTGAAATCCCCTACTATTACTGCACTATAGTCTTTGCACTTCAGAAATTTGCCTACATATTTGCTCTTCTATCTCCCTCTCACTGTTTGGGAGTCTATAGTGCACACCCAGCAGTGTGATCGCCTCTTTTTTGTTTTTCAGTTCAACCCATATGGCCTCATTTGACAATCCCTCTAACATATCATTCCTCCTCACAGCTGTAATAGTTTCTTTAATCAATACCGCAACCACCCCTCCCTTTTTACCCCCCTCTATATCCCATCTGAAGATCCTGTAGCCAGGATCCTGCGCCTCTTTTAGCTATGTCTCCTTAATAGCTAGATCATACTCCCAAATGTCTATCTGTGCACTCAGCTCATCTGCCTTATTCACTATACTCCTTGCATTGAAGTATATACCATGTAGTACAGCCAGACCGCATTGTTGACTACTTTCTAGCCCTTGTTTCCTCTGTACTTCAAATTCAATTTCTACATTTTTGCTTTCTGGATGTGCTAGGGTTGATAGACCAATTTATATTTTACTTTTTCATAAGTTTGCACCTTGGAAATTAATTGTGTTTCCCCCAAATGCATTAAATCTGTACTAAAAAAGGAAATTCTGCTGTCTGGTTAAGCCTCTTTATAGGATAGTTAACAAAGCATTAGTTGTGGGAAGCTTCATGAACTCTGGCCCTGGGCAGTTGAAAAAGAACTGAAGGTCTCAGGAGGGAAATATTATTGGATATATTTCAAATACAAAATTCATCTGATTGGCAAGCTGACGTTCTATAAGAAAATGTATTTTTAGTACTATATGCCCTGAGATTACTTGCAAAACAAGGTGAAGAGGAAAAGATTTTCAAAAAGTATTTTGTGATTTCATTTCTTTCTTGATAATCATTTTATTGGTAGCTATTTACTGATGGGTAGTTTTCATACCTCATTGGTATTTACCTATTGGTTAGTGTTCAGTTTTGGTTTGATCCAACACTCAGCTCAGCAAAAAGAGAGATTCCATAAACATACGAAATATTCTATGATCCTAAACCTCATATGTGCTGTCTCTCAAACTGTATGTCCAGGATTAAAAATTAGCCTATAATTGTTCTATTAACCACTTGGAATCTTACCACATTCCCTTAGCTTTTTTATGTCATCAAACCAAAGCATTCAGGGTAAAATCATGTCAGATTTATTTAAAGGTTGAATAATGAATAGAAGCACTCAGATGTAACAAGGTGTATAACACTCAAAAATAAATATAGAATTAATGCACAAGTTAAAGTGTCCTTTTTAGACTATATTTCTTGCACAGCTTAAACAGCAACAGGACTTTTTAAATTTAAAAAAGTATTTTGTACCCCTTTACACCACAATTTCCATGGTTGGCACAAATTTCCAGTCTATCAGTTTGCCAATCCCTGGAGAGAACTAAAGCAATTGCAGCATTAAATTGACAAACCATGCAAAAGCCTCAGAAGTCAGAGCTGTCAATTATCCTTTATCAATTACGCAATGCGAGGAAATATTGCACGTCATGCTAATAAGCAAGTATTCATAAATGGTTCCACTTTCTCATCTCTGCTAATGTTTTGCCATCTATAACTTAATTAGCATTTATAACAAAGACCCTGTAGCTTGACTAATTTCAATGTCAACCAACTTGGCCTGGTCCTATAGAGACCTCATTTCCTGTTCGCCATTTTGAAATTTGGGTAATGGAAGACAGCTTCCATATTATCTCTAGCTACTTCAAAATATCATGAAATAAAAACAGAAATGTCCCATTGGTCACAGGAGGAAAAACTCTGTTGTTGCTACTGCCACAATAAATTCAGTTGTGATTTGCTGCTGTTTACTGTGCGAGAGATTTAAGCCAAACAGATGCAAGTGTGAAATATACTTCGCATGTGACAAAATGGGAGATTCCGAAGTGTGACTTTGAGATGCAACACACTCGCAGCAGCCACAAGACATATTAAATATATAAATCTATTTGCAGTCGCAGATCTCCATAGTGTTTCTCATAATTAAGTCACAACATACTCATCAGGGAGCGAGTATATCATGTAACATACAATATGTTAAAAGGAGAATTGTGCAGCTTGGCTTGTACTGCATTATTTACGTAAATAAAGACTTACATTTATATAGCGCTTTTCATGACCACCGGACGTCGGAAAGCACTTTACAGCCTCTTGGAGTACTTTTGGAGTGCAGTCACTGTTGTAATATGGGAAACGTGGCAGCCAATTTGCGCACAGCAAGCTCCCACAAACACCAATACAACAATGACCAGATAATCTGTTTTTGTTATGTTGATTGAGAGATAAATATTGGCCAAGTCACCCGGGATAACTTCCCTACTCTTCTTCGATATAGTGCCTTGGGATCTTTTACGCCCACCTGAGAGCGCAGATGGGGCCTCAGTTTAATATCTCATCCGAAAGACGGCACCTTGGACAGTGCACCACTGCACTGGAGCATCAGCCTAGATTGGGACTTGAACCCACAACCTCCTGACTCAGAGGCGAGTGAGCTACCCATTGAGCCACTGCTGACGTATGTAAGCATTTTGTGGAATAAATTTGAAATACATTTCTTTCAGGTTCATCAGTGCGCAATTGGAGGGTATTTATTGTCGCTAGAGCAACTCTTCAGTGAATTGGCAACTGTTTGTAAATTTCCAGCTCCTCAACAAATTCAGGAGATACCAACAGGAAATAATATTTTAAGAAAATCTATTTCAGTAACAAAAAATGTGACAGAAATTTGCATGTGTCAATGTATGATGTCTGAATTTAAAACACACATTAAAAACATCAGCGCTTTGGCTAGAGATTAGATTTATCTTCGTGGATGTTGAAGCCAAGCTCCTAGAATACATGCGTACCAATCAGATGTTTGTGATGTTGGCTGGCACTTATAGTTACCCCACTCTCGTGTATATATTGAAGTAAGTTTTCTCCAACCTACAAGAATGTTCCCTGCTGCAGGAGCGGTCTGTCTCATTTGTTATTGCCCGCCTCATTTGCTACTGTTTATTTCATCTAATTGAAGGGTCTTAAATATAAGATAGTCACGAATATCTAATAGAGAATTCAGGAGAAACTCTTTACCCAGAGAGTGGTTAGAATATGGAACTTGCTACCACATGGAGTAGTTGAGGCAAATACCATAGATGCATTTAAGGGGAAGCTCGATAAGTACATGAGGCAGAAAGGCATAGAAGGTTATGCCGATAGGATTAGATAAAATAAGAGTGGGAGGAGGTTCATGTGGTGTATTATACCAGCATAGACCAGTTGGGCCAAATAACTTGTTCCTGTGCTATAAATTCTATGTAATGTACATGGTTCAAACTGGATAACTAGGAATAATAAGAATGCAAATTTTCAATAAGATTCTTAGAACAGTTAAGTACTTAAAATAGTTTTACATAGTTAGGATGTGAAATATGCTGGATAGATGTGGTAAGACAAGATCCCAACCTTGAAAAAGCATCAGCCATATTCAAGAACTTGGCCAGATAGGGAATTCTGAAGGAATGACCGAGAACACAAAGATTGGAAACTTAAATACCATTGTGATTAATGTGCCTGGCAAAGTGTTGGAAAGATTTGAAAAAACATATTTTAAAAGGTTCAGACGTATATACCCCCACGGGGTTGGGGGTAATATATTAGCATGGAGAGAGGATTGGCTAACTAACAGAAAACAGAGAGTCGGGATAAATGGGTCATTTTCCAGTTGGCAAACAGTGACTAGTGGGGTGCCGCAGGAATCGATGCTGAGTCCTCAACTATTTACATTCTATATTAATGACTTGGATGAAGGGACCAAGTGTAATGTAACCAAGTTTGCTGATGATACAAAGATGGGTGGGAAAGCAAATTGTGAGGAGGACACAAAAAAATCTGCAAAGGGATATAGACAGGCTAAGTGATTGGGCAAAAATTTGGCAGATGGGATATAATGTGGGAAAATGTGAGGTTACCCACTTTGGCAGAAATAACAGAAAAGCAAATTATAATTTAAATGGAGAAAAATTGCAATGTGCTGCAGTACAGAGGGACCTGGGGGTCCTTGTGCATGAAACACAAAAAGTTAATATGCAGGTACAGCAACTAATTAGGAAAGCAAATTGCAAGGGGGATAGAGTATAAAAGCAGAGAAGTCCTGCTACAACTGTACAGGGTATTGGTAAGGCCACACCTGGAGTACTGCGTACAGTTTTAGTCCCCGTATTTAAAGGATTGGAGGCTATTCAGAGAAGGTTCACTAGATTGATTCCAGAAATTAGGGGGGTTGACTAGGTTGGGCCTATACACATTGGAGTTCAGAAGAATGAGAGGTGATCTTATTGAAACATATAAGATAATGAGTGGGCTCGACAAGGTGGATGCAGAGAGGATATTTCCACTCATAGGGGAAACTAAAACTAGGGGCCATAAGTCTCAGAATAAAGGGGCCGCCCATTTAAGATTGAGATGAGAAGAACTTTCTTCTTGGAGGGTTGTAAATCTATGAAATTCTCTGCCCCAGAGAGCTGTGGAGGCTGGGTCATTGAATATATTTAAGGTGGAGATAGACAGATTTTTGAGCGATAAGGGAATAAAGGAGAGCAGGCAGGGAAGTGGAGCCGAGTCCATGATCAGATCAGCCATGATGTTATTGAATGGCGGAGCAGGCTCAAGGGGCCAAATGGCCTACTCCTGCTCCTATTTCTTATGTTCTTATGTATCGATCTAATGGCAGCAATGTGACTGAAAAGGTGATAAGGATATATTCCATCAATGGCCGTTCTATAGTCACATCAATATGAATGAAAGAGATCTCCTTAAATGAGTGAGTTTGGCAACTCTAGTGAACAAAATACTTTGGTAGACTGAGACATGTGCTGCTGAACAATATTGAGATATATAAATAATCATCTCAATACAGGCAAACTGTAAAAAACCACCCAGGTTCAAAATGGATGTTAGTACATTAATATCCTATGAACCATTTGAAGTCTGGGAAGAGTGAGGTTAAGTAAACATTTAATACAAAAATAGTTAAAGTTTCATTGTTTAATCATACTATCTTTTGCAGTTTAAAAAGCATTATTAGTGCTAATTTTGATCAAAACTTAAGTCTCAGTTGGTATTATTCAATTCATCAGGGATTTAAACACGAGGATGAGAACTTCAATTCGAGGCATGGGGGACTGGGAGCCAAGGTATATCAGCAAGGACAAGGTGCAGAATAGGATACGAGAAGCAATTTTGAATGAGTTGAGGTTTACAGAGGGTTGGTAATAGTCCATGATGCAACACATTAGCATAGTCTGTGCTCAGAAGGAGTGACTGACTGAACAATCGTTCAATATAAACACGACGTTGAATGTCAATCTCCAATAATGTCATCGGCACTTACAGTTTATCTATTTATTCAGTTGCTAAGTTTACTTTGCATTGAGTACTACCTTGCTTTATGTACTTACCTTTGCTGATTTTCTGTCAGAGATGGGAAGCGAAAGCTTCTCAGTTGTTCTCTCCAGCTCCCTTACAGTCCTGGAATTTTTCTGGAAGAAGACAGAGACTTGAAATAATTTTAAAAGTACAATTCCTTTCTTTGATTACCCGATTAGGCCAATGATTCTCAAACTTTTTGGAACCCCACCAAAAGTCACAGCCTTGTGCACCCAATCAGCTATGGATATTAGCATCAAGTCTACATAAATAATGGAAACCTTAAATAAATGACAGTGCCACTTCCTGCATTTTGTTTCCAACTTACACCCAATTCCATTTGCTTCACACTCTCACTACCACCTCTGTCCCTTGCTTTTTCTCCATCTTCACCACCACATCTCTCCCTCTCCACTATCCTTTTTCAATCAGTGTCTCTTTCTCTTCTTCACGGTTATGCCTGTCTAACTGTTGTCCTTCACCGCACTTCCTAGCAAGCCAAAGTAGCACTGTGAAGGCCTGGAAGCTCTCTCAGGCTTCCATGCCATAGGACACTGGTGGCAGAGAAGAAGCAAAGAATAAAAGGTAAATAACTTTTAGCATTGTATGCTTATATATAGGTTTAAAGAGAATATAGAAACTCTCCCAATGGTTCAGTAGAGTAATGACAGCTGAAGGTTTGAGGTTCTGTGCTGTTACCTGATCTCGTTCTGGGGAAGAAAGTTGAAAAGGGAGAGGGAAAAAATAGGAATTCCTACTCCTGAATTCCAGTAGTAGTTGCTGAAAGTATACACATGGGGATAGATACGTAGAGATCAAGCTTAGCTGTGACTATCTTCTTCCCCACAGAAAGATGGGAGTATTAAAATTCACCAGGTTTTTTTTTTAAACCGCAGGAGTTATCATGTGTTCAAGAGGAGAGGAGAAAATGACAAAAAGTGAACTTAATGCCTTTACAGCATATATTTTTTGCTGTTTACACATTGGGACTGGCACAACACATCATTGCAACACTCTACCTCTGCCATGTAGCGTCTGTAGTCTTGTCGAAGTTCCTCCTTCAATTTCTGTTTCTTTTGATCATATTCTAATCCAAGTGGCAGGCTTAACCCATAGTTTTCTTCTAAAAAGAATTTTTAAAAAACATTTATAATTTCAGCATCTTTTTGTTGCCTACTCATGCAAATTAACATGTATACAACAAGATTTTAAAATATGTATTTAAATCTTGCAAACACCACTTCAGGATTGGATTTTGACAAATTCAAATAAAGCAAAAAAAATACATAGTTCTATCAGAAGCACTTGAAATGTTAAAAAAAATGATAAATTCTAAAATGTAACGAGGATATTAAATCTATGGAAAGTGATCCATGTTGTCCAGGGTCGCGCCGTGGATCTTGATGACTGGGGGCAGTGCTGTGTGGCGGGGTCAGATTGGTGGAGGACCTTTGGGCCCAATTTTGGCCATGACTTGCATCAATTTTTTTGGAGCAAGTTGTTTTTTCTGGCGCAACTTAAAAAAAATGCCATTTTCCCCCCAAAATTTGCTTCAGAGTAAGTTAGTTAGGTACAATTTTTTTTTAGTTCAGTTTTTTTTTTCAAAAAGGGGGCGTTCCCAGACACTTACGCCAGTTTTGGCCATTTATGCCACTTTGGCCAGCTAAAACTTACTCCAAATCGACTTAGGTCAGTGTATGTGGCCAGCTCTGAAAAACCTTGCGGGCAGTTAAGAAATCGGCGCAGGTTAGTACATTTAAAGCACCAAGACTTACAAAGCAGCACAAAAATAAGCATTTAATAACAAATAAAAAAAAATAGAAGGAAGCTGAGAACCTGCACTAAGATTTACTAAACAAACCACAAAATAATAAGCAATCAATAATAAAAAGTAGAAGTCCTACTTTAAAAAAAATCTTGATTCTGCATAAAGTCCCCACCCCCCACCCCCCGCCATCAAACCACTTTCTCTCTCTCTTCCCCCCCCCCCCACCCCTCACCATCAAAACTCTCCTCTCTCTTCTCCTTCTTCTCCTTCTCCTCCTCCTCACCCCGCCTCTCCACAATCAAAACTCTCAAGCACAACCATCAATAAATAAAAAAAAACTGAAGTCCACCTCTGCCTGGGAACTCAGCGGGCCAGCCGGCTGGTGCGGGATAAGGTGCGGCGAGATCGGGGCGTCCCTTCGGCCGGGGATAGGGGCTGCAAGCATCGGGTCCTGCTCACAGCCCACAGGACACGCTGGGAGGGCAGGAGCATGCGCGCAGACTTCACTGCGCATACGTGCAGCTGCCGACAGTGCCTTTTGCGCTGGTCTGTTGCTCCGCCCCCCACTGTACAATGCACGCCATGCTGGGACTCGGAAGAGCGGCCAGGATGGGGCGACTTTTTTCCGGCGCCGTTTCCAGCGCGCAAAGTCGGCGCATAAAGGGGTTGGACAAAATTGAGCCCTTTGCCTTACGGATGTTTAGTGTAAGGCCTATCCTTTCGTACGCCTCAGTGACTAGTCAGTTTCACTATCAAGAACGAGCTGGTCGACCCCTGCGGGATTAGCGAACGTCTCCTGACTCTGACTCACCCTATCCTGGAACCAGTGTGCCACAGTCATCAGTGCGTACACCCCAACACTCGATGCAACAGATGAGACCAAAGAGGGTTTTTACTCCAGCCTCGAACAATCCCTGTCCCGCGTCCCTACGGACGACAAACTGATCCTCCTCAGCGACTTCAACGCCAGGGTCGGCAAGGATACAGACCTCTGTGGAGGCTGATCGGCAGAGAGAGGGTATGGAAAACCAACTCCAGAGGTACCCTGCTCCTGACAAAATGGCTAGAACATGACCTGGTCATCACGAACACCTTGTTCTGCTTGAGGGACAAGTACAAGGCATCGTGGCAACACCCTCGCTCCAAACACTGGCACCTGCTCGACTATTGTCATCTTTCGAGCCAGGGATCGCAAGGATGTGCGCATCACCTGCGCCGACAGGAGCGGACAACCGCTGGACGGACCACCGTCTAATCCGTTCCATCATCAACATCAATATAGCCCCAAAATGGCGATGGCAGCAGAAGCAGTGCCACAAAAAAAAAAAATCAATGCCGGGGCACTCAACGACCAGGCTAAGAGAGCCCTATACAGCCAGCGCCTCCCTGCTAACCTGATGACCCTTGATGACCCCAAGACGCAGAATGCCCACAGCGCTTGGTCTGCCCTCCAAGCCTCCATAACCAGTGCCTGCGAAGAGACGCTCAGTCACTCAACCAGGAAACACCAAGACTGGTTTGATGTGAATGACCAGGAGATCCAAGAGCTAATTAATCGCAAGCGCAGGGCATTTCTGAACTTAAAACTACGTTGGAGACAATTGATTCGACGTCATCGCAGCAGGAACATCAGAGCCCGTAGGGTGCTGGGCAGGAAGCCTTACCCACCGGGTATATCGAGACAGGCGTTTGTACCTCCACCCGAGTGATGTAGACTGTGTCAGAAGGCTGCATTTCCGCAAAGAAGTTGTAACTAAGATCTGTAAGTTGGTCAAAGCAGACCTGCAACCTTGAAGCATCAGAAGGATTGCTTTGTCAATTAAAGCGAAGGTTACAGCTGCACTTTCATTCTATGCGTCCAGCTCGTTTCAAGCTACAACTGGGGATGTGTGCACCCCGGAATGGTCCAGGCATCGGAAACGCTGTTTCAAGATGCCAATGGTCCTCTCTATGATGCTGCGCCTCGCCATGTGAGACATGCTGTATTCATGGTCAGCTTCTGTCTGGTTTACGCGTAGGGGCGTCATGAGCCAGGTGGCGAGGCCGTATCCTTTGTCTCAACATCCAACACATGTCTGCATTCGGCAGGTGACAGCTGCACTGTATGCACAGAGGAATTACTTCATAAAGTTCCCCATGACCGCCCAAGCAATCCATGACAGGGCTGTGGGCTTCTCCAGGATTGCTGGCTTCCCAAAGGTACAGGGCTGCATGGATTGCACCCGCATCACCTTGCGAGCACCTTTGGAGGATTCAGAGATGTACAGGAATAGAAAAGGTTTGCACTCCATTAAATGTACAGCTCGTGTGTGACGACATGCATCGTATCATGTCAAATGATGCAGGATACCCTGGGAGCAACCATGATGCGTTCATACTACACAATAGCGTTATATCTGCCATGTTTCAGCATCAGTCAGAAGGGCAGAGCTGGCTACTGGGAAACAAAGGGTACGGCCTCGCCACCTGGCTCATGACGCCCCTACACGTAACCCGGACGGAAGCTGACCATGAATACAACACGTCGCACATTGCGACGCGCAGCATCAGAGAGAGGACCATTGGCATCTTGAAACAGCGTTTCCGATGCCTGGACCATTCCGGAGGCTACTTGCTGTACTCCTGAGATTGTCGGTCAGTTCACTGTTGTGTACTGCATGCTGCAAAATTTAGCCATCATGAGGCAGCAGCATCTGGTAGTGGAAGACCCACCTGCGGTGAGAGTGGCTCTTGATAATGATGCGGAAGATGCAGATGACGAGCAGGAGGACGACGACAAGGACAAGGAAGCTATGCAAGTGCCCGAGGCCGGAACATGATGGCGGAGGAGGGCGGGCCATCGTGCCCCTTGAACGATTGCTCGAGCCTTGCGCCAGCAGCTCATCCATGAACACTTTACTGCTGCCTGCGGACTCGGCGACAACTATTCCACATGGACCATGTTTACTGTTTGGAGCTGTTCCGTAATGCTGTGTTCCGTTAATGGAACAAATGGAAATTATTCTTGTTTACTTCAAAAGTTGTTTTAATAATCAAACAAATAATGGAAATGATTCAGTTTTAATGTAAAATATATTTTATTCAAAAGTTTAACAGTTGTTCTGTGCTTAACTAAAATTATTCTTGTATCAAACTTTACTTTATCACTCACAAACTTTTAAACTTGTAAATTTACATAACTTAAAAAACTTTTAATGAGAACAGTTACAACAGTAACAACAACAACAACAACAGCAAAGAAAGGCTGCACCCATCCATCTATCCTTCACCTTATTCCAAGACCGCCTGCTGTGCTTGGTCTTGCCCGCAGGTGGTGGCGCAGTGTTTCTGGGCTTGGTACCAAGCTTATTCTTTCTAAGATATTGGGTACTGGGGGATATTGAGGGACTGGGGAGAGCGGCTGGCAGGAGGCGGCAAGTTGGAGGGCCCAGGCGGCAAGTTGGAGGGCCCAGGCGGCAAGCTGGAGGGCCCGGCTTTGGGCTCTTCAGAGGCTGGTGTGGGGATTGGAGTGGGAGTGGCAGTTGATTCTGTCAATGGACGCAGGATCTGGGTGTGTTCCCTTATTGCAACAGCTAACTCCAACATGCCGTCCCTCATGTGCCCTGACAGTGTCTCAACGACCTGCAACATTCCCTCCCTCATGTTGAGCAAAACTGTCTGAACTACCTGCAACATTCCCTCCCTTATGGTCAGTGACAATGATTGCACTATCTCTGACATTTCCTCCCTGATGGTCACTGACAGCGCATCAGCTACCTCCGACATTCCCTCCCTCATGGTCACAATTCCCTCCCGGATATCATTCCCATTTCTCGTGTCATTGCTGTTACTTCTCCCGACAGTCCCACTACCTCATCACTCACCCCACTGATGGCGTCCAGGAGTGATCGGGTAAGGTCAATGCTCTCCGCACTCAATGACATCATCTGAACCACATGTGTTAGATCCTGCAACTCAGGATAGCGCGGTCGAGCTCTCCTTCCCGTTCTCCCCACGGGTGGGACTCGCACCCCACCACTGGGACCCGCAGCCTGGGACGGTGGGGCCCTGGGTGTGCCTCGCTGCACCACATCATTGGGACCCTCAACCTCGGAAGATGGGGCCCTGGATATGCCTCGCTGCACCCAACCACTGGGACCCGCAGCCTCAGATATTCGGAAACCATGGAATGTCCCACCAGTACTCAAACAACGAGTCACAGAAGGGGCTGTCACCACAATGAGTGGCACCTCCTCCAAAGGCAGTAAAACAGTGGGGCTTCATCCAGCTCTATCCCCTTCCCCACATGTTCTTGGTCTGGAGGGTTGGATTCGAAGATGTTATCCTGCTCAGGCCGGTCCTCGTCTGAATTTTCTTCTACATCGTCAGGGTCAGCCTCAAGTTCTGCAAAATATAGCAGAACACAGATAAATGGTTAGCAGCAGAGGGGGCAGGGTGGGTGGCATGAGTAGGCTCACACAGTGCAGGCCAGGCAGCACGCTAATTTGAAGGACCATGATGAATGATAGCATAAAGCATCAACCGAAGCATAGCTGACAGAGACATCCCCAGGAACCCAAGCATAGCTGGCCCACACAGTACTTAACATTTAGCAAAGCCAGACTGTGGAATTTGCAGGACTTACCCTCTCCCTCAAGCGTGGGCCCAGCTTGTGCAGTGGCGATTGCTTTTCTCCAGGCAGGACCATCAAAGCAGCGACCCGGTCTTCCGAGGGTGTCAGTGGCTGCAGATTTGCCGGGCCTCCTCCTGTTCGGGTTCTTCCTCGTTCGTTGTGTGCCACTTTCCTCTGCAAAGATGAAAATGCAACTTTTGAGAGAGGATGTCTTTCTGCTGGGTGGGACATATACAGCTGGTCACATTTACAATTGCAATTCCATTGAATAAATGAAAATATTACTCACACTAACTACTTGAGCAAGGTCTGCCACCTCCTTTTATACTGGCCTCCAAATCTCGTGGTGGTCACCATTGCGCAATAATCTTCTGCAACTTGGTTCCAGCATTTCTTCATTTCTTTGGGTGGAACTTTTATGTGGCCTCTGCTGCCATCTGTTCCTGTAAGAAATTCTTGGTCCTTGCACCGCATTGTATCTTGTACTGTTGCAGCTCCGATTTTTCCAATGCTCTCACACAGCACTCCTTCTTGCACACACAACTGACTCTTTAAAAATGGCCGATTGCCAACTCGAAGCTGTACTGCGCATGTGTGTCCATTGTAACGACCCCCTCCGCCCGAGGCAACTGGACACACTGCGTGATGCCAAATTCGCATTATAGATCGGGGAAACTTTGGCAAATTATTTCCGCCGCATTTCTGGCCTAGAAAAATGGGCGTAATTCTGGCAATACGCCAGAAAATGGGCTTCGGCAAAATTGAGAGTGGAATTTTAGTACTATTCACAGATGTAGGGTAAACACCAGCATGGAGGCAAACATTACATTTCTGTTGTAATTTCACTGCAGTGCTATGTAATCATGTGCCTGAATTTAACCAGCTTCCATTGAAATAGCCAATCCACGTAGGTTATGTATACAAAGAACAGAGGGATCTCAACAAAGACCAGGTATTCTGCATGGGACCTTCTTGTTCAAAACAGCACAGTCCACCACCATAAGCTAAATTTACCCACTGAGCCACGGTGGGGAGCTAGTTATATAATTTCAACATGTTGGATGCTACTATACCTTTAGATCTGCCAGTTTGTAGATTTTCTTTCATAGACTGAATGCCTGGAAGGATATTTCCTTTAGCTATTGAGTCAGCAGCTTGATGGGTCTGATTAAATGGTTCTGAAGATTTTGTCTGAGAAAAAAAATCAAGACAAAGGTTATAAAAAGATCAACTGCAATTGTCTCAAACTATTTATATCAGGAAGATAAGTCACATTCACCTAACACAGTGGAACCTGCTTATGGTTTGTATGGCTGTTAATACTTTGTATTAAAAAAATCTCCCGTCGCATTGCAAACAATAAAGCAGAGACTAGGGTATCTATCTTGCCCATCTCCTGTCCATGTTGCTGTTTCTTTCCCTCCAAATATTTGAGTTTCTCTCTGCCTGTTTCTTCTTTTCTTTCAGGTGGAAGGTGGCGAGTGGTATGATGTGATGTGGCAGGGAAAAGAGCTACATACAATACAGAGTGTATTCCGAATGGGAGGTTGGGGAAAATACTTCTATTAGCACAAAAGCAAAATACTGCGGATGCTGGAATCTGAAATAAAAACAGAGAATGCAGAAAGGGAGAGTGCTTAAGAATGTGCTCTTTTCGAACATTCGGCAGTTCTGAAGGGTCATTGACCCGAAACGTTGACTTTGTTTTTCTCTCTACAGCTGCTGCCTGACCCGCTGAGATTTCCCGCATTTTCTGTTTTTACTTCTATTAGCAGTTCCCTTCTCGATGTCCTCCTCCAATCACTCCTCTGCTTCCAAACATTCCCTCATACTATAATGTACCCTACCCCTTCACTTTTCCGATCCCCCTCCCCTACAGTCCCATCACTACCTACCTATCTATCCAGAGTACAGAAACCCCTATATCCTTCTCCTCCCACTACTGTAACTCATCTCACCCTTATGCTGCCAACTACTTTCCTTCAATCCCACTCATTCCTTGGTGATAGACCAGGGTCCTCCTAATCCTTCCTTTTCAATCTGTTCTGCTGAAAAAGGCATTCTTTAAACTTTGAAAATTCAGCTTTCTTTAAAAAAAAAATAAACCAGATGTTAACATAGATGTTAACAAATACTTTGGTTCGGTCTTCACGAAGGATGACACAAATAACCTTCCGGAAATACTAAGGGACCGAGGGTCTAGTGAGAAGGAGGAACTGAAGGAAATCCTTATTAGGTGGGAAATTGTGTTAGAGAAATTGATGGGATAAATCTCCGGGGCCTGATATTCTGCATCCCAGAGTACTTAAGGAAGTAGCCCTAGAAATAGTGGATGCATTGGTGATCATTTTCCAACAGTCTATCGACTCTGGATCAGTTCCTATGGACTGGAGGGTAGCTAATGTAACACCACTTTTTAAGAAAATGGGAGGGAAAAAAACAGGTAATTATAGACCGGTTAGCCTGACATCAGTAGTAGGGAAAATGTTGGAATCAATTATTAAAGATGAAATAGCAGCACATTTGGAAAGCAGTGACGGGATCGGTCCAAGTCAGCATGGATTTATGAAAAAGAAATCCTGCTTGACAAATCTTCTACAATTTTTTGAGGATGTAACTAGTAGAGTTGTCAAGGGAGAACAAGTGGATGTGGTGTATTTGGACTTTCAAAAGGCTTTTGACAAGGTCCCACACAAGAGATTGGTGTGCAAAATTAAAGCACATGGTATTGGGGGTAATGTACTGACGTGGATAAAGAATTGGTTGGCAGACAGGAAGCAGAGTCGGGATAAACGGGTCCTTTTCAGAATGGCAGGCAGTGACTAGTGGGGTGCTGCAGGGCTCAGTGCTGGGACCACAGCTGTTTACAATATACATTAATGATTTGGATGAGGGAATTGAGTGTAATATCTCCAAGTTTGCAGATGACACTAAGCTGGGTGGCGGTGTGAGCTGTGAGGAGGACGCTAAAAGGCTGCAGGTTACTTGGACAGTGGGCAAACGCGTGGCAGATGCAGTATAATGTGCATAAATATGAGGTTATCCACTTTGGTGGCAAAAACACGAAGGCAGATTATTATCTGAATGGTGGCAGATTAGGAAAAGGGGAGGTGCAACGAGACTTGAGTGTCATGGTACATCAGTCATTGAAAGTTGGCATGCAGGTACAGCAGGCGGTGAAGAAAGCAAATGGTATATGTTGGCCTTCATAGCTAGGGGATTTGAGTATAGGAGCAGGGAGGTCTTACTGCAGTTGTACAGGGCCTTGGTGAGGCCTCACCTGGAATATTGTGTTCGGTTTTGGTCTCCTAATCTGAGGAAGGACGTTCTTGCTATTGAGGGAGTGCAGCGAAGGTTCACCAGACTGATTCCCAGGATGGCAGGACTGACATATGAGGAGAGACTGGATAGGTTGGGCCTGCATTCACTAGAGTATAGAAGGCTGAGAGGGGATCTCATAGAAACATATAAAATTCTGATGGGACTGGACAGGTTCGATGCAGGATGAATGTTTCCGATGTTGGGGAAGTCCAGAACCAGGGGACATAGTCTAAGGATAAGGGGTAAGCCATTTAGGATTGAGATGAGGAGAAACTTCTTCACTCAGAGTTGTTAACCTGTGGAATTCCCTACCGCACAGTTGCTGATGCCAATTCATTGGATATATTCAAGAGGGAGTTTTATATGGCCCTGACGGCTAAAGGGATCAAGGGGTATGAAGAGAAAGCAGGAAAGGGGTACTGAGGTGAATGATCAGCCATGATCTTATTGAATGGTGGTGCAGGCTCGAAGGGCTGAATGGCCTACTCCTGCACCTATTTTCTATGTTTCTATATTGGGCTCAAGTTTCGGCCGGAGTTGCTCCTAATTTTTTTGGAGCAACTAGTTTAAAATGGAGCATCTTAGAAATTGCAATTCTCGGCATTTAGTTTGTTTCAGTTCTAGTGAGTTAGAATAGTTTCCTTTTAGAACAAAATTTTTTTTCAAAAAGAGACGTATCCAGCCACTTACGCCTGTTTTGCAAGTTTAGGCAGCAAAAACCTACTCCAAATTAACTTAGAATGGAGTAAGTGTAGATTTTTGTACGTTCAGAAAAACAGGCGTAGGGAACGAGAGATGGGGGGGGGGGGGGGGTTTACAAACATTCAACACTTCACTTTTACAAATAAAGAGCCATCATCAATAATAAATGATAAATAAATAAATAAATAAATAAATCAATAAAAAATTAAGTTTCTACTCACCTACTGCAGCACCGAGAGCCCTCCAACAGCATGCTGGGAGAGGGCCCGCCAGTGTCTCTGGCTCTCTGTTTCTATCAGCGAGAGGGGGGGGGGGGTGTCGAGAAGAGGAGGGGGGGTGTCGAGAAGAGGAGGGGGGGTGTCGAGAAGAGGAGGGGGGGATGTCGAGAAGAGGAGGGGGGGATGTCGAGAAGAGGAGGGGGGGTGGCAGTGAAGAGAGGCTGAACGGGCTGGGCAACTAACGACACTTCGGGCAAGGCCCGCCCCCAGTGAGATGCCGGGCGGGCGGGCCCTGGCGACGTGGAGTGGGGCGCGGGGAGAGGCTGAACGGGAGGGAGGCCCGAGTCCTGATCTTCGCCCAGAGCCCATTCGGCCAGGGCTAGGGTCGGGCCCCTCCCAAGCAGCCTCGGGGGTGAGGAGCTACTGCACATGCGCACACACTCTAGCGCTTATGTGCAGAGGTCCCGGCACTGTTTTCAGCGCCGGGACCTGGCTCTGCCCCCGACCCCTTGTGCTGCGCCACGCCGAGCACGAAGACGTCCTGAGGAGACCGGAGAATCACAAGGTAAGTTTTCGCCACCCTTTTTATTCCAGAAAATCGGCACACCTTATGGAGATGCGCCGTTTTTCCAGAGGGCGGAAACTTGGGCCCTATGGCCCCAAGTTTCCACACGCGGTGAAAAAGGCACACCTCAGAGCTGGCCGCCTGTTTTTCGCGCCGAAAACGGTGCCGAAAAAAAAGTGCGTTATTCTCGAACTCCTTGGAGCTCGATGTCTGCTTGGCGCGACGCACAGGGGGCGGAGCCTACCACTCGCGCCGATTTTGTAAGTAGCAGGGGGCGGGTACAATTGAAATGAGGCTTCTTGGTGCCGGCAACCCTGCGCGTGCACGTTGGAGCGTTCGCACACGCGCAGTCTGAAGTAAACATTGGCACTCGGCCATTTTTAAAAGTACTGCAGAAAAAGTGAAGATTTGTTTCTTGGACCCCTGCAAAGGCTTGTATTTTAATTTTCTTGATATTTCTGTGTGTGAGGGAGTGCTTTTAGCAGCACTGCTGAATAAATCACCTGCTGAAATCAGTGAGTTCAGCTTTTCACTGCTAAACTTGCAGAATCGGTGCCTGCAAATTAAGGACTGTGTGTTTGGAGAAATAAAAGTGCCAATTCAACTTTGCAATGGATCAACTTCCACCAAGAACAAAGAATTTCTTGCATGAGGAAGCAAACCATTGCATAATATGTGGTGCACCCATTCTGCAAATTTAAATATAAAGATGTCGATGTGGCTGCCTTTCCCTGTCCAAATGGCCTCAGTCAGTCCCCCTCACAGCTCGAAGGCTGCTGCTGTTCTTTCTTCGGCTCCCGACCAGCCACTGACGCCGCTGCAATCCCATGGCCGAATGGCCTCACGTCCGCTCCTGATTCTTCGGCTCCCGGCCAGCCACTAACGCCGCTGCAATCCCATGGCCGAATGGCCTCAAGTCCGTCCGGGTGCTGTATCTTCACGGGGAATGAAGGCCTGCCTCAAGCACCGCAGCTCAGCTCGAAGGCTGCTTGCTACCCGCCGCTGCCGTCGAGACGAGACACTGACGCCACACCGCTGCCTGGAAGGCCTGCCTGAAGCACTTTCACACAGGTAGGAACATGGTTTATTTAATCTTTTCTTTGCTTATAAATTTTTATTCAGGTTGGATTTATTTGTATAATATTTGTATAAGTATAACTAAGGATTGATTGTAGAATTTAATGACACCTCGTTCCCTACGCCTAATTTGTAACCTGCGCCTGATTTTTTAAAGTGTAGACAAGGTTTTTTCAAGCGTACAAAAATCTTCACTTACTCCATTCTAAGTTAGTTTGGAGTACGTTTTCACTGTGGAAACTTTGAAATCAGGCGTCAGTGGCCAGACACGCCCCCTTTTGAAAAAAAATTCTGTTCAAAAGTGAAACTGTTCTACCCGACTAGAACGGCAGAAAACTAAATGTGGAGAATTCCGATTTCTAAGATACTCCGTTCTACACCAGTTGCTCCTAAAAATCAGGAGGAAATCATTTGGAAACTTGGGGCCATAGAATGTGTCTCACAGGTGTAAGCAATTAGAACATTTACCTTTTAACGATCAGCAAAACACAGGTGAAATAATTAGTTGGCCTTAAAGTCCAATGTTTTTTGGCAATTTGAGTAACATTAGCATGAGCAAACACATTTATCTTAACATTTGACATTAATAGAAGAAAAAACAAAAGATACCAGGTCTGTAATCAATAGTTGTTTTTTCTCTCTCTTGTACACAGCCTCTTTTAAAAACACTCAATAACTAAGTAAATGAAGCTTTTGAAATTTGGCCACTAGTTTTTAAATATTAAAGAAAAGTAAGAAGATTGGAAATTACTAGAATCTAAAGAAACGTATTCCTTCATTACAGCTGACTGAATGGTACTGGTGTACCTGGAGAAATTAGATAGACTGCACATTCTTAAAAAACAGCTCAATCATTGCAGTTCTGGGACAAAATATCTAGTCATGCACAGGTGTTTGGGAGAGGCCGAGGTCTTCAGTAATAACGATAATGAAGATAATAAAACACACAAGATTCAATTCAATGGATAAAAGGTAATTATGTTACTGTGAATTATATATAATTTTTTATTTGGTTTGTTTAGACATAGTAATTTCAGTCAGTGATAAAAACTTATGGACAAAACATTTTCCAGAAAGCATTCTGAATGATTTATGGGGAAGCACTATTACAGCATCATATGGTGGTGCTACTGGCAGCTGTGACAAGCCACTGTTCAGATTAATAGTAGAAATGATATTAAATGCCACTTAGAGGCATGATAAAGAATTTTGACAGTTAAATATAGACATTTTACATTGGAATTTCCATAGGAAATGTTTACAGTTTTCAAATGGAGCTTGCAACTCCATGTAAGAATTTAAAACAATTACACCTGGGCTTGTCTACTTCCTATAAACACATTTGTCACACTTAAGTCAACTTTTCCCATTGTAAATTCCAAGCCCATATTTATGACAGAAATGAACTAAATAAACATCATCCTGTAATTGCAATATCTGGCCACGAGGTGGTGGTGTATTGCTCAAAATACTCTCGACAAGGGCTGAACTGAACTAGTTTTCACTGGAGAACAGAAGATTGATAAGGGATGACATCCACATTTATATGATTGCTGAAATACATGATGAATATTCCCTGGTGAGATTAGGAAAAGTTGTCTCTACCTCCCAGAGCACCATACATGTCAAAAACTAACAATTCACTCTGATCTACAGTGATCTCCAACTTCCGTCAACTTCGCAAACAACTTTCTGCACCGAAACCGATTCTCATTCCTACGGCAATAACCTCCATCCTCTACCCTTCAAATAGCTTCTGGATTTCACGCACCTTACACCTGTCTCTATACTTGGACAACAGTTCATTGATGCTACATGCTAACTCCATTCGACCTACATCAATTTTTTCCTCCACGTGACCTGCGACTTTAACTCTGGTCTCCCTACTAGTGTCTCCAACCTATTCCCTGCTCCTACTAGGAAATATGTATCCTATTAACTGCTACATAACCAGACCTACGCAACTAGAATTTTTCCATGTCCATTCATGCACACATTTTGGCTGCCGCTCCAGACCAGAGCAGTTCACTTCTATTTACACTTTTTAAAATCTCCTTTTCCCTTTTGTCCATATCACTCCGACTGCACTCTCCTGTCATCATGCATCCTTTCATCTCCCCTCTGATACTCTGCCCTCCCAAATCCCTACCTCAATCCTTAATTACTCTTCGACCTTCTTACTCTCCTACCGTCGTCCCAGGCTTGACACCCTCTTAGATAAGCCTACAACTTCTTGGCATCCTCTGAAATGTCTACCTTGGCACATGTCACGGCCTTCTCACGAGTAGCAACCCAATCCTACTCTCTCTGCGACCTTCCTGCCCAGCGTGTCCGCTAGGGATTAATCTTGCCAATCTCTTGCCCGTCCAACTCACACCTCCCAGTGTTGACCCTGTGGACACTGACAGTGGGTCAGTCATCATCGACCATCTCCACATCTCCCTCCAGAACGTCCATTCATTTGCGAAAGAGGCCCTTGCCATCCATGAACTTATCGTGGATGATTGGATCGACATCATGGCCTTGATGGAAACTTGACTGAGGGGTGATGACACCTTACCTTTAAATGAAGCCTCCCCGCCTGGCTATACCTTCCATCATTTGCCCCGGCCAGACCTCCGTGGCGGCGGTGCGGCTCTCATCACCCAATCATACCTTGGTCTGTCCACCTACCCCTCTGGCACTTTCTCCTCCTTTGAACAACTCATCTTATTCCACCTCACTCATCTCATTTAAAATTCTCGTTCGCTACTGCCCACCCAAGTATCATAAAAAATGTTATCACAAGATATCTTCACTGCTTTCCTCCCTCAGCCTTCGCACCGAGTGACTTCTCATCCTCGGTGATTTCAACCTACCTCTCAATTCATAATCCTCTCTCTCCTCTGACTTCACTACTCTCTTATCCTCCCTTAATCACTCCCACCATGTAAACTCCCCAACCCATATTCATGGCCAATCCTTGACCTGGCCATCTCCTGTGGCTTTGCTTCTCCCATTGTGTCAATCACAGATAAGTCCATCACTTCTTTTATCGCTCTCCACCCACATCCCCCATCCCTCCCCCAAACCTAATTCTTCTGTGTCCGCCCCGGAAAAAAACTCTTTCCCAACACCACTTACGAAATCCCAACTGTCCAGCCTTTGGCCCTCCATTCATGTCATTTCGGCTACCGATCTGCTCAACCAAACCCTCACCACCTTTAATGCCCTAATCACGATTTTAAAAATTACACTCTCTCTCACCCTGGCCATCCCCCGGTACAGCCTTCATCTTCGCTACCTTAAGTCCAAGGGATGCAGACTTGAAGGCATATGGCGGACAACTAGTGTAGCCATTCACCGCCAGACCAGCATTATCAGGTCCTGGTCTTGTCTGTCAAAACTGCTCACTAATACAAAGATAACCCCTGGTTTCTATTCTCTACTGCTAACCGTCTTCTTAAATCCCTCTCCCCGGTCTCCTCCACCCGCATCTCCAACAAGTGAGAGGACCTCATGGGCTTCTTTGTCTCGATGATTGAGACCACCAGATCAGCTGCCTCTGCCACTTCCCTTCTTTCCCCAAGCCCACTGTGCCAAACATCTCCAAGGTTTCACCCTGCCCTAGCCTCGTATCATTCTCCAGTTTCTCTCCAATCTCCCTCATGACCTCTCCACGTTCATCTTGCCCATGAAGATCAATTCCTGCTCCCTCGACCCTATTCCCACCAAACTGCTGACCACTCAACCCATGTCAGCTGATATTATTAAAGGTTCTCTCTCCTTAGGTACTGTTCCCCCCCTCCCTCAAATCTGACGTCATTTTCCCCCTCCTCAAAAAAACAACTCTTGACTCCTCCGTCCTTGCTAACTAACATCCCATCTCCAACCTCCCTTTCCTCTCCAAAGTCCTTGAACCGCGTTGTCGCCTCCCAAATCTGTGCCCATCTTTCCCGGAACTCCATGTTTGAATCTCACAATCAGGTTTCCGCCCCTGCCACAGTACAAAAATAAGCTCTCAAAGTCACAAATAATATCCTTTATGACTGCCACAAAGGTAAACTATCCGTCCTCATCCTTCTCGACAGCCTTTGACACAGGTTACCACTCCATCCTCCTCCAACGCCTCTCCACCATCATCCAGCTGGGTGGGACTGCACTCACCAGATTCCATTCTGATCTATCTAATCGTAGCCAGAAAACCACCTGCAATGGCTTCACTTCCCACTCCCAATCGTTATCTCTGGTGTCCCCCAAGGATCTATCCATGGCCCCCTCCTATCTCTCATTAACATGCTGCCCCTTGGCGACATCATCCTAAATCACAGGGTCAATTTCCACATGTACGCTGGCAACACCCAGCTCTACCTCAGCACCACTTCTGTTGACCCCTCCACCGTCTCTAAATTGTCAGACTGCTTGTCCGACATCCAGTACTGGATGAACAGAAATGTTCTCCAATTAAATAATGGGAAGACCGAAGCCATTGTTTTTGATCCCCACCACAAACTCCATCCCTCGCCCTAGCATCTGTCTGAGGCTGAACTACACTGTTCGCACCTTTGTTGTTATACTTGACCTTGAAATGAGCTTCCGAGCTACGTCCGCGGCACAACTAAGACCGCCTATTTCTACCTCCGTAACATCACTCATCTCCGCCCCTCCCTCAGCTCACCTGTTGCTGAAATCCTCATCTATCCCTTTGTTACCTCTAGACTTGACCAGTCCAACACACTCCTGGCTGACCTCCCATGTTCTACCCTACGTAAACTTGGTCATCCAAAAATATGGCTGCCCTTGTCCTAACTCGCACTAAGTCCCTTTCACCCATCACCCCTGTGCTCGCTGACCTACATTGGCATCCGATTCTCATTCTTGTTTTCAAATCCCTTCATGCCCTCGTCCCTCTCTATTTCTGTAATCTCCTTCAGCCCCACAAGCCTCCTGAGATATCTGCACTCTTGACCATCCCTGATTATAATCGCTCAACCACTGGTGGTCGTGCCTTCAGTTGTCTCAGACCCAATCCCCTCCCTAAAACTCTCCTTCCTCCTTTAACACGCTCCTTAAAACCTGTCTTTGACCAAAATGTTGGTCATCTGCCCTAATTTCTCCTTGTGGCTCAGTGACGGATTTTTGTCTTTGGACACTCCTGTGAAGCACCTTAGGACTTTTTACGATGTTAAAAGTGCTATTTAAATACAAATTGCTGTTGTTGTTGAGTATTCAATTTAATCTTCGAACCAAATATTCATCCAGTTGCTTCTTAATAACAAGATGGATGAACAGGACTTGGCGCGAATTAGGTCACGGGCAGCCGAGTTTTGGATGACTTCAAGTTTACATAGGGTGAAACGTGGGAGGTCAACCAGGAGTGCATTGGAATAGTCAAATCTAGAGGTAACAAAGGCATGGATGAGGGTTTCGGCAGCAGATGAGCTGAGGCAAGGACAGAGATAGACGATGTTAGTGATGGGAAGCTCATTTCAGTGTCAAATATGACACCAAGGGTGAGAACAGTGTGGTTCAGTCTCAGAGAGATGCTAGGGTGAGGGATGGAATCAGTGGCTTGGGAACAGAGTTTGTGGTGGGGACCAAAAACAATGATTTCAGTTTTTCAAATATTTAATTGGAGAACATTTCTGCTCATCCAGTACTGGATGTCAGACAAGTAGTCTGACAATTTAGAGATTGTGGAGGGGTCGAGAGAAGTGGTGCTGAGGTAGAGGTGGGTGTCGTCAGCATACATGTGGAAACTGACTCTGTTTTCAGATGACATCGCCAAGGGGCAGCATGCAAATGAGAAATAGGATAGATCCTTAGGGGACACCAAAGGTAACGATGCAGGAGCAGAAAGAGAAGCCAGGTGATTCTCTGGTACGATTAGATAGATAAGATTGGAACCAGGCGAGTGTAGTCCCACCTAGTTGGACGATGGTGGAGAGGCGTTGGAGGAGGATCGAGTGATCAACCATGTCTAAGGCTGCAGACAAGTCGAGAAGGACGAGGAGGGATAATTTATCTTTGTCGCAGTCCCAAAGGATGTCATTTGTGACTTTGATTAGAACCATTTCAGTACTGTAGCAGGGGCGGAAACCTGATTGGAGGGATTCAAACATGGAGTTCCGGGAAAGATGGGCACAGATTTGGGACTTGGAGGGTTATAGGGCTGGAGGAGGTTACAGAGGTACATAACATAAGAACATAAGGTATAGGAGCAGGAGTAGGCCAGGTAGGGAGGTGCAAGTTCATGGGGCGGTAGTTTACAAGGATGGAGGGGTCAAGGGTTGTTTTTTGAGGAGAGGGGTGATGATGGCAGATTTGAAGGAGACGGGGACAGTACATGAAGAGAAAGAACTGTTGGTCAGATAACATGGGAGCCAGAAAATGAAATTGGGTGGTCAGCAATTTGGTGGGAAAAGGGTCGAGGGCGCAGGAAGTGATCCTCATGGACAAGATAAAAACATAGAAACACAGAAACATAGAAAATAGGTGCAGGAGTAGGCCATTCGGTCCTTCTAGCCTGCACTGCCATTCAATGAGTTTATAGCTGAACATGCAACTTCAGTACCCCATTCCTGCTTTCTCGCCATACCCCTTGATCCCCCCAGTAGTAAGGACTACATCTAACTCCTTTTTGAAAATATTTAGTGAATTGGCCTCAACAACATTCTGTGGTAGAGAATTCCACAGGTTCACCACTCTCTGGGTGAAGAAGTTTCTCCTCATCTCGGTCCTAAATGGCTTACCCCTTATCCTTAGACTGTGACCCCTGGTTCTGGACTTCCCCAACATTGGGAACATTCTTTCTGCATCGAACCTGTCTAAACCCGTCAGAATTATAAACGTTTCTATGAGATCCCCTCTCATTCTTCTGAACTCCAGTGAATACAAGCCCAGTTGATCCAGTCTTTCTTGATAGGTCAGTCCCGTCATCCCGCGAATCAGACTGGTGAACCTTCGCTGCACTCCCTCAATAGCAAGAATGTCCTTCCTCAAGTTAGAAGACGAAAACTGTACACAATACTCCAGGTGCAGCCTCACCAAGGCCCTGTACAACTGTAGTAACACCTCCCTGCCCCTATACTCAAATCTCCTCGCTATGAAGGCCAACATGCCGTTTGCTTTCTTAACTGCCTGCTGTACCTGCATACCAACCTTCAATGACTGATGTACCATGACACCCAGGTCTCGTTGCACCTCCCCTTTAATCTGTCACCATTCAGATAATAGTCTGTCTCTCTGTTTTTATCATCAAAGAGGTAACCTCACATTTATCCACATTATACTTCATCTGCCATGCATTTGCCCACTCACCTAACCTATCCAAGTCACTCTGCAGCCTCATAGCATCCTCCTCGCAGTTCACACTGCCACCCAACTTAGTGTCATCCGCATATTTGGAGATACTACATTTAATCCCCTCGTCTAAATCATTAATGTACAATGTAAACAGCTGGGACCCCAGCACAGAACCTTGCGGTACCCCACTAGTCACTGCCTGCCATTCTGAAAAGTACCCATTTACTCCTACTCTTTGCTTCCTGTCTGACAACCAGTTCTCAATCCACGTCAGCACACTACCCCCAATCCCATATGCTTTAACTTTGCACACCAATCTCTTGTGTGGGACCTTGTCGAAAGCCTTCTGAAAGTCCAAATACACCACATCAACTGGTTCTCCCTTGTCCACTCTACTGGAAACATCCTCAAAAAATTCCAGAAGGTTTGTCAAGCATGATTTCCTTTTCACAAATCCATGCTGACTTGGACCTATCATGTCACCTCTTTCCAAATGCGCTGCTATGACATCCTTAATAACTGATTCCATCATTTTACCCACTACCGACCGATGTCAGGCTGACCGGTCTATAATTCCGTTTTCTCTCTCCCTCCTTTTTTAAAAAAGTGGGGTTACATTGGCTACACTCCACTCCATAGGAACTGATCCAGAGTCAATGGAATGTTGGAAAATGACTGTCAATACATCCGCTATTTTCAAGGCCACCTCCTTAAGTACTCTGGGATGCAGACCATCAGGCCCTGGGGATTTAATGGCCTTCAATCCCATCAATTTCCCCAACACAATTTCCCGACTAATAAGGATTTCCCTCAGTTCCTCCTTCTTACTAGACCCTCTGACCCCTTTTATATCCGGAAGGTTGTTTGTGTCCTCCTTAGTGAATACCGAACCAAAGTACTTGTTCAATTGGTCTGCCATTTCTTTGTTCCCAGTTAGGACTTCCCCTGATTCTGACTGCAGGGGAGCTAAGTTTGTCTTTACTAACCTTTTTCTCTTTACATATCTATAGTAGCTTTTGCAGTCCGTCTTAATGTTCCCTGCAAGCTTCCTCTCGTACTCTATTTTCCCTGCCCTAATCAAACCCTTTGTCCTCCTCTGCTGAGTTCTAAATTTCTCCCAGTCCCCGGGTTCGCTGCTATTTCTGGCCAATTTGTATGCCACTTCCTTGGCTTTAATACTATTCCTGATTTCCCTGGATAGCCACGGTTGAGCCACCTTCCCTTTTTTATTTTTACGCCAGACAGGAATGTACAATTGTTGTAGTTCATCCATACGGTCTCTAAATGTCTGCCATTGCCCATCCACTGTCAACCCCTTAAGTATCATTCGCCAATCTATCCCAGCCAATTCACGCCTCATACCTTCAAAGTTACCCTTCTTTAAGTTCTGGACCATGGTCTCTGAATTAACTGTTTCATTCTCCATCCTAATGTAGTATTCCACCATATTATGATCACTCTTCCCCAAGGGGCCTCGCACAACGAGATTGCTAATTAATCCCCTCTTATTACACAACACCCAGTCTAAGATGGCCTACCCCCTAGTTGGTTCCTCGACATATTGGTCTAGAAAACCATCCCTTATGCACTCCAGGAAATCCTCTTCCACCGTATTGCTTCCAGTTTGGTTAGCCCAATCCATATGCATATTAAAGTCATCCATGATAACTGCTGCACCTTTATTGCATGCACCCCTAATTTCCTGTTTGATGCCCTCCCCAACATCACTACTACTGTTTGGAGGTCTGTACACAACTCCCACTAACATTTTTTGCCCTTTGGTGTTCTGCAGCTCTACCCATATAGATTCCACATCATCCAAGCTAATGTCCTTCCTAACTATTGCATTAATCTCCTCTTTAACCAGCATTGCTACCCCACCTCCTTTTCCTTTTATGCTATCCTTCCTGAATGTTGAGTTCCCAGCCCTGATCATCCTGGAGCCACGTCTCTGTAATCCCAATCACATCATATCTGTTAACATCTATTTGCACAGTTAATTCATCCACCTTATTACGGATTAAGACACAAAGCCTTCAGGCTTGTTTTTTTAACACCCTTTGTCCTTTTAGAATTATAATGTAGTGTGGCCCTTTTTGTTTCTTGCCTTTGTTTACTCGGCCTTCCACTATTGCTTTTTACCTTTCTACCATCTGTTTCTGACTCCATATTACTTCGCCCTGTCTCGCTGCATAGGTTCCCATCCCCCTGCCATATTTGTTTAAACACTCCCGAACTGCATTAGCAAATGTTACCCCCAGGACATCAGTTCCAGTCTTGCCCAAGTGCAGACTGTCCCTTTTGTACAGGTCCCACTTCCCCCAGAACTGGTTCCAATGTTCCAGGAATTTGAATCCCTCCCTCTTGCACTACTGCTCAAGCCATGTATTTATTCTAACTATCCTGCTCCCTCTACTCTGATTAGCATGTGGCACTGGTAGCAATCCAGAGATTACTACCTTTGAGGTCCTACTTTTTAATTTAACTCCTAGCTTCTGGAATGCGGAGAGGTCATGAAGGGAGATCAGAGAGAAACTGGAGAATGATGCGACTACAGGGCTAGGGCAGAGGGGAACCTTAGAAGAAGTTTGGCCCGGTGGGCTAGGGGATGAAGGGAAGTGACAAAGGCAGCTGATCGGATGGTCTCAATCTTAGAGACAAAGAAGTCGATGAGCTCCTCGCACTTGTTGGAGGCGAGGGTGGAGTAGACAGGGGATAGGGTTTTAAGAAGACGGTTAGCAGTAGAGAATATAACTCGGGCATATCTTTGCATTTTAGAATAATTCTGGAATAGTGAGCAGTTTTGGCAGGAGAGAGCAGGACCCGATGATGCTTTATGTGATCCAGCCAGATCGGGCAGTGAATGGCTAAACCAGTTGTCTGCCATGTCCGTTCAAGCCTGCATCTCTTAGATTTAAGGGAGCAAAGAGGAGGGCTGTACCAGCGGGAACGGGCAGAGTGAGAGAGAGAGTAATTGTTTTAATAGGCACTAGGACATCAAAGGTGGTGGTGAGGGAGGTTGAGCAGATCGGGTAGCTGCAGAAATGTTGGGATGAATAGTGGGTCAAAGGCTGGACAGGTGGGATTTCTTAAGTGCAGCTTTACTCTATAAACATTGCTTTCTACAGCACTGTGACAATGGAAATGTGTTATAACAATTACTAAGTTGTAATATTAAACTGATATCCTGAATATTGCCCTCCCATCTTCCATAAACTGATCGAAACTCTGCTGTCTATATACTAATTCGCACCAAGTCCCATTCACCCACACCCTTGTGCTCACTGATTTACATTGGCTGCCAGTCCAACACCTTGATTTTAAAATTATCACCCTCATGTTCAAATCCTTTCATGACCTTGCACCTCCCTACCTCTAACCTCCTCCAGTCCTACAACCCTCCAAAAACTCTGCACTCCTCCAACTCTGGCCTCTTTCCTCCCCACCATTGGCAAGTGTGCCTTTAGCTGTTTAAGCCATAAGCTCTGGAATTTCCTCCCTAAAATTCTTTACTTCTCTTTCTTGCTTTAAAACACTGCTTAAAATTTACCTCTGAACAAGCATTTGGTCATCTGTCCTAATATCTCGTCATCAATTTTTGTCTGATTATATACTCGTGAAGCACCTTGGGATGTTTTGCTACGTTAAGGCACCTTATAAATGCAAGTTGTTGTTGTTGTATTTATTTCTGGTGGGGCAGTCAGGATTATTTTAAAACTTTCGTTAACATAGAAACATAGAAAATCGGTGCAGGAGCAGGCCATTCAGCCCTTCTAGCCTGCACCGCCATTCAATGAGTTCATGGCTGAATATGAAACTTCAGTACCCCCTTCCTGCTTTCTCGCCATACCCCTTGATCCCCCTAGTAGTAAGGACTTCATCTAACTCCCTTTTGAATATATTTAGTGAATTGGCCTCAACTACTTTCTGTGGTAGAGAATTCCACAGGTTCACCATTCTCTGGGTGAAGAAGTTTCTCCTCATCTCGGTCCTAAATGGCTTACCCCTTATCCTCAGACTGTGACCCCTGGTTCTGGACTTCCCCAACATTGGGAACATTCTTCCTGAATCTAACCTGTCTAAACCCGTCAGAATTTTAAACGTTTCTATGAGGTCCCCTCTCATTCTTCTGAACTCCAGTGAATACAAACCCAGTTGATCCAGTCTTTCTTGATAGGTCAGTCCCACCATCCCGGGAATCAGTCTGGTGAATCTTCGCTGCACTCCCTCAATAGCAAGAATGTCCTTCCTCAAGTTAGGAGACCAAAACTGTACACAATACTCCAGGTGTGGCCTCACCAAGGCCCTGTACAACTGTAGCAACACCTCCCTGCCCCTGTACTCAAATCCCCTCGCTATGAAGGCCAACATGCCATTTCTCTTCTTTACCACCTGCTGTACCTGCGTGCCCACTTTGTGACTGATGTACCATGACACCCAGGTCTCATTGCTCCTCCCCTTTTCCTAGTCTGCCGCCATTCAGATAATTTTCTGCCTTTGTGGTTTTGCCCCCAAAATGGATAACCTCACATTTATCCACATCATACTGCATCTGCCATGCATTTGCCCACTCACCTAACCTGTCCAAGTCACCTTGCAGCATCTTAGCGTCCTCCTCACAGCTCACACCGCCACCCAGTTTAGTGACATCTGCAAACTTGGAGATATTACACTCTATTCCTTCATCCAAATCGTTAATGTATATTGTAAAGAGCTTGGGTCCCAGCACTGAGCCCTGCGGCACTCCACTAGTCACTGCCTGCCATTCTGAAAAGGACCCGTTTATCCCGACTCTCTGCTTCCTGTCTGCCAACCAGTTCCCTATCCACGTCAGTATATTACCCCCAATACCATGTGCTTTGATTTTGCATAACAATCTCTTGTGCGGGACCTTGTCAAAAGCCTTCTGAAAGTCCAAATACATCACATCCACTGGTTCTCCCTTGTCCACTTTGCTAATTACATCCTCAAAAAATTCCAGAAGATTTGTCAAGCATGATTTCCCTTTCATAAATCCATGCTGACTTGATCCGATCCTGTCACCGCTTTCCAAATGCGCTATTACGTCCTTCATGATCGATTCCAACATTTTCCCCACTACTGATGTCAAGCTAACTGGTCTATAATTACCCGTTTTCTCTCTCCCTCCTTTTTTAAAAAGTGGTGTTACATTAGCTGCCCTCCAGTCCATGGGAACTGATCCAGAGTCGATAGACTGTTGGAAAATGATCACCAATGCATCCACTATTTCTAGGGCCACTTCCTTGAGCACTCTGGGATGCAGACTATCAGGCCCCGGGGATTTATCGGCCTTCAATCCCATCAATTTCCCGAACACAATTTTCCGCCTAATAAGGCTATCCTTCAGTTCCTTCAGACCCACTGTCCCCTAGTACCTTCGGAAGGTTATTTGTATCTTCCTTCGTGAAGACAGAACCGAAGTATTGGTTCAATTGGTCTGCCATTTCTTTGTTCCCCATTATAATTTCACCTGAATCCGATTGCAAGGAACCTACATTTGTCTTTACTAATCTTTTTCCCTTCACATATTTATAGAAGCTTTTGCAGTCAGTTTTTATATTCCCTGCAAGCTTCCTCTCGTACTCTATTTTCCCCCACTTAATTAAACTCTTAGTCCTCCTCTGTTGAATTCTAAATTTCTCCCAGTCCTCAGGTTTGTTGCTTTTTCTAGTCAATTTACCGTATATACTCGCGTATCATGCGACTTTTGAAGACCTAAATTGTAACCTAAATTTGGGGGGTCGCATGATACGCGAGATACAAAATTTGCGGGTGTGAAGTGCTGGCCAAGATTAGGCTGTTAGGCTGTTAAGCAGACCGTATCCACGCTGAATCTCGGCAGGTATCTCCTGGGCTGGATTGCAGCCTCTATTGTCGCTTGTACTGTATCTTTGCTGTGGTCTAGAGATCGCCACCCACAACTCCCTCTGAAGTTTGCTGCATTATTAGAGGCTCCATCTAGCTCAGCCCATGCTTCTTTTACCCGCAAACACAGTAGAGGCTGTGGCTGAACGACGCTAGTCAAGCCAGCTGGAATGATTGCTGTATCGGTGTTCGATTCGCGAACAGCTTTCACAGCAGAATCCACTCGATGTTTCATGTTAAGGTCTGTATTCGATCTCAAAAAAGTGACTCGCATGATACATGAGATATATGATAAAATCATGTTTTGGGGACGAAAATTTAGGGGTCGCATGATACGCGAGATCGCAGGATACGCGAGTATATACGGTATATGTCTCTTCCTTGGCTTTAACACTATCCTTAATTTCCTTTGTTAGTCATGGTTGAGCCACCTTCCCAGTTTTATTTTTACTCCAGAGAGGGATGTACATTTGCTGATGTTCATCCATGTGATCTTTAAAGGTTTGCCATTGCTTATCCACCGTCAACCCTTTTAGTATCGTTTGCCAGTCTATTCTAGCCAATTCACACCTCATACCATCGAAGTTACCTTTCCTTAAGTTCAGGGCCCTTGGCCCCAAGTTTCCACATGATTTGCTCCTGATTTTTAGGAGCAACTGGTGTAGAACGGAGTATCTTAGAAATCGGAATTCTCGTCATTTAGTTTGCTCCAGTTCTAGTCAGTTAGAACAGTTTCACTTTGGAACAGAATTTTTTTTTCTAAAGGGAGCGTGTCCGGCCACTTACGCCTGTTTTCAAAGTTTCGTCAGTGAAAACTTACTCCAAACTAACTTAGAATGGAGTAAGTGAAGATTTTTGTACGCTCGAAAAAACCTTGTCTACACTTTAGAAAATCAGGCGTAGGTTACAAATCAGGCATAGGGAATGGGTGGAGGGGGGTTTAAAGGGAAACTTACAAACATTAAACACTTCAGTTTTACAAATAAAGAGCCATCAATAATAAAAACATCAATAAAATCAAAAAAAAATTAATAAGAAATCATTTTTTTTTAAAAATCAATAAATAAAACATTTTCTACTTACCGACTGCAGCACCGGGAGCCCTCCAACAGCGTGCTGGGATCCCCCCCCCCAGTGTGTCTCTATCTGTGTTGCTGAAGGGGAGAGAGAAAGAGAGAGAAAGAGAGAGAAAGAGAGAGAAAGAGAGAGAAAGAGAGAGAAAGAGAGAGAAAGAGAGAGAAAGAGAGAGAAAAAGAGAGAAAAAGAGAGAAAAAGAGAGAGAAAGAGAGAGAAAGAGAGAGAAAGAGAGAGAAAGAGAGAGAAAGAGAGAGAAAGAGAGAGAAAGAGAGAGAAAGAGAGAGAAAGAGAGAGAAAGAGAGAGAAAGAGAGAGAAAGAGAGAGAAAGAGAGAGAAAGAGAGAGAAAGAGAGAGAAAGGAAGGAAGGAAAGGAAGGAAGGAAAGGAAGAAAGAAAAAGAAAGAAAGAAAGAAAGAAAGAAAGAAGAGAGAGAGAGGCTGAACGGGCCGGGCCCCAAGACTTCGAGCTGCGTGCTTCGGGCCCCTCCCACACAGTTTTGGGTGCCTGGAGCTACTGCACATGCGCGCCCACTGTAGCGCGCATGTGCAGAGGTCCCGGCACTGTTTTCAGCGCAGAGACCTGGCTCCGCCCCCCACAGCTCGTGCTGCACCGCGCCGAGGACCAAAGGACCAGCAGGGAGCCGGAGAATCTGTGAAAAATTTTTAGGCGCGCTTTGAGGCGCGAAAAACAGGCGTCCAGGTCGGGGCTGCGCCATTCTCGGCGCGGCCCAAAACTTGGGCCCATGAATTCTGGAATCAAGTAACTCAGGAGAAATTCATAAACCTATTATTTTCCCCCATCTCAAGTAAACAATTGATTAGCATGTTGACCTTCCCTCAACGACTATCTGTCCCACCTGTGACAGAGTCTGTGGCTCTCGTATTGGTCTGTTCAGCCACCAAAGAACTCACTTCAGGAGTGGAAGCAAGTCTTCCTCGATTCCGAGAGACTGCCTATGATGATACACTCATCAGCTGCCCATATAACTTTAGATACAAATGCTAGATTTTATTCAATAAATTTGCTACATTTGAACATCAATACATACTATAGAGAATCTGCACCTAACTTCACTTTCATTCAAGTAATTTTTCAAATTAACTTGCTGTTTTTAATATAAAAGCATTAAAATTATAGACTTACTCTCATCTCCATGTATGGTGGATCTTGGTCCAGCTCAATTTTATCTTGTGTTAACTTGGCCCTCTGTTCTTCAAGGAACTTTTCCAACTCATCTGCCATTGTCAGCAAAGTACCTTTAATAACATTTAAATTTATAAATTAAAATGTTGGCTCTGTGACAAAGCAGAGTTCAGCTGAATGGAAACAAAGGGCGCAAAATTCAGATCCATAGTGCCCATTTTTGGGGTGCTGAGTGCCCTTAGAGCTCCAAAATGGCATCTGTGGCTCACACACTTGTGGGGCGAATCACCCCAGATGCCATATTGGTGAGGGCGTTAGCATGCACGGAGTGAACGCCCGCTAGAAACATGCAGAGCAGGCAGATCATGATGTCAATCAGCATGCAAAGCTGATCTGATGCCAGCGCTGCCATTTTGAGCTCAACACTTAACCTCCCATGGCTGAACAAACATTCAGCCTCCCACCAGCACAATTTAAAAGGATCATCAACTACTTACAGGTTAGTTGCGGTTGATTTCTTCTGGCTGTTGCTACAGTTCTACAAGTGTTTGGTGCTTTCTATGGGCTCAATTTTCCCCAGTGATTTGTGCCGTTTTTTTTGGAGCAGGCTGCTTTTTCTAGCCTAACTTAAAAATCCACAGTTTCCCCAATCAATTTGCACCAGCAAATCATTTCGTTACGATTTTTTTTAGCTAATTTTCTTTTTCATCCAAAGGCGGTGTGTAACCAGCCACCTACACCAATTCTGGCCATTTAGTGAACTTTGGCCAGCTGATAGTTACTCCATTTCTGCTTAGACCAGCGTATGTGACCTCTCCAGAAAACCCTTGCGGAGAGTTAAAGAAATCGGTGCAGGTAAGTAAATCGGAGGCCCTTCGGCCTGGGCTAGGGGCGGGGAGCGGAGGGAACCGGGAAGGCACTCACTCGGGGCCAGGAGAAGGTCGGCGGGGGAGGGAGCGGACTGACCGACAAGCCCTTCGGCTTGGGCTAGGGGTGGGAAGCGGAGCAGACCGGGAAGGCACTCGGGGCCAGGGTCCGCAGGGGAGGGAGGACTTCTCTGTAAGCCCTGTAGAATAGAAATTTTTAAAATGCGCATTTACCTTAAGCTACTGCGCCCGCTTGAGATCCCGGTCCCGGTCTGGAGGCCTCTCGATTGCCAACTCGGAGCTGTACTGCGCATGCGTGTCCATTGCAGCGACGTCAAAAAAGTAAGGTTTTTTTTCCCACGCATGTGCAGAAGGCCCAGCTGTGTTTTTTGCCGCAGATAGCAGGCTCCGCCCCCCCCGGGGCGACTGGACACGCTGCGCGGCTCCGGATTGCAGTATAAAGATCAGGGAAAGTTAGTACAACAATTTCTGGCGCATTTCTGGACCTAAAAACCCGGTGTAACTCTGGCAATACGCCAGAAAACGGGCTTGGGCAAAATTGAGCCCGATAGTTGTTTAAAGTTGCCAAAGTCTACAGGGAGGTGTGGCAGGTGCTGAAGGACTTTTTCCTGCGTTCAAGGCTTCTGCACAAACCACTTGCTGCCAGATGTGTGTGCATTAGTTGGAATTCCCCTTGGAATACAGCAGAACTTGGAGAATAAATAGAGGGCACACAGAGCAGGACAAGCGGCGAGAAGAGCTCTATCGGGAGGCCATATTCGCCCAGGGTGTTCAGGAAGCAATTCTCCTACCTGAACCTTAGCGTGGAACAACGTGCGAGACATCTGCGCTTCAGTAAGGAGATCCTCACTGAAACCTGCTACAGCCACAACTGTAACCTTACAGCAGGGAAAGGACCGCATTTCCAGTGGCTGTGAAGATGACCGTGGTGATGAACTTTTATACATCGGGCTCCTACCAGGCTGGAGCTGAAGATATCTACAACATCTCGCAGTTTGACACCCATTGTTGTGTAAGGGAGTTCACTGAGGAGCTATATTTAAAGATGTCATTCTCTCTTGCCAGAGAGCAGCAGGCAGAGCGAGCTCGCAGCTTTGCTAGGATTGCAGGCTTCCCCCTGGTGCAGGTTGCTTTGACTGCACACACATCACTTTGCAGGCACCATGTGTCAACTCTGCCATGTACTGGCACTGAAAGGGATTCCACTCCCTCAACGTCCAGCTGTTGTGCAGTCATAGACAGCGAATCATGCAGGTCAATGCCCGGCATCCAGGCAGCAGTCATAATGCCTTCATTCTGTGGCAGTCCGCTGTGCTAGCTGCATTTGAGCCACCACGGCAAACCAAAGGGCAGCCTTTCTAATGTTAAATTTCGCACACGTGCGGTGCGAAACTGTGAAAGGGCTGCACATGCAACAAAAAAATACGGGGAACATTGCTGGTAACTGCAACCCAAATTCCCCATTCACCAATCGTCCCACACCTTACCTTCCTGCTGTTACTGACCATCACAGCATCAGCATCGCCACAATGCAAAAATAAAAGCTAACACAAAATAAACATTCCAAACCAAATTTATAAATCAAATCTATCATATTGCATACAAATGTCAACTAATCATTATTGTGCATTCCTTTAGTGCCTGCCTTCCCTGTGCCTTTGCCAGTCCAAGTGCCCCTACGAAGTGCTACCCCAGTGGCTACAGCATGGCTGGTGGAAGACTGCTGACTTTCAGTGAAGGAGACTGCAGATGGCCTTAGAAGGCCTAGCTGAGGTCTCCAGCATCTCGGCATGGGCGGTAGCAGTCTCGGTTGACCGGCTGATGGAATGGCAGTGGTGGGAAGACAGCAAGTTTCCGCTCCAGGGAGCCACTGGCACTCCTCCAGGGTGGTGCCTCAGCAATCCTGGTAATCTATTGGAGGAAAGATTGCTGGACTGCTGAGACACCGTTCAAGCCTCTTTTAACACTAAAGTCTAGAGCCTTGATGGCAGTACTCGGAGCTTCCACTGCAGCACTCGGATGTTGGGTGGCTGCTGCTTGTGCTACAATGGAAGCAGAGACATCGGCCATTCGATGCTGTATCTTGGTTGGATCCACAAGTGTGCTAATGGAGTTGGCCACCACTTCTATGCTGGAAAGGATGGGCTCCAAGTTGGTGCCAGACTCCTCCATGCTCCTTAACATTACAGAAAAGCTTCTGCATACCCATCAGTCTTCTTTTGCGGCCTGCCCTATCGAAGTGCTAATCTGAGTCCTTTGCAGCAGAACTTGTGTGCAAGCTCCCTCTCCAGCAAGCTAGCACCCTTGCCCCCTCCCCTGGCTGCAGGCCACTTGTGCCCGGTGTCTCACCACGTGCAGATCCCACCTCTATGCTATATTCCAAATTACCCAGTGACAGTATCTGAGCTGACGGCTGCGAGTGTGAAAACGTGTGACGGTGTGACTTAATCATCACTGACTTGTTGCTCTTCAACCACTGCCTGGCCAGGTTGCTGTTCTTGGGTATCTGAAAGGTGAAAGGCACAAGGGTAAGGTTGTGATGAGGAGAGAAGGGAAAGCAAGAAGTGCAGGCTTACACCATCTGCAGTTTATAAATCAGAAGAGATTGTGAGATGGGGGGGGGGGGGAAAATGTATGAATGAGGATATCATCTTCTATGATTTCAGCCTCGCCGCTGACCATGGCCTCAGTAATGGCTGTTCCAATAATGGCCAGCATCGTCTCTTCTGTGTGGATTAGAACATGCAGGCATGCCTGTCCCCCACCAGTTAGCTCCTGCTGCCTCCGGTTGTACGCCGCCTTGACCCGCAAGAGAGGGAAGTATGACAGTGAGTGTCGTGCAATCTGATTGGGTGATGTGCATTGTTCTGTCTAACTTTTTTTTTTTATGTGCAGCGCGGCCCATTCAAATTTTCGCACATGCGCAATTTCTCCATGTAAAAGCCAGTGAGCAGCCTGCGCTGTACCTCCAGACAGCAGCATGGCCGTGCAGCTTAGCAGAAACATTGGTGATGTGGCTGCCATGGTTGAATAGCTAGCAGTGTGAGATGTGGGTGTATGGCTTGCTGCTATGCCAAGTGTGTGAAGGTAAGGTGAAGCTATGAAAATGAGATACGAGTCCTGATTGACAGATTGTTGGGAGGTGAGTAATGGGGGTGTGGTGAAATGAGCAGTGGCTGAGGCTAGCGGTGCAGTTGGTAGGATATGGCATGCTTACACCAATTGCACTCGAGTGAGGTCATTGAACTTCTTATGGCACTGTATTCAGGTCCTCGGGGCTTGACTCTTGGCATTGACTGCCACGGCTATCTGCTCTCACTGGCTTCTGAGCATTTGTCTGGAGGGCCTCCTGTGAATACAGCGCATCCCTCCTCCTTCCTTCCACCAAGGCCTCCAGCGCCACAAAACCTTGGAGCCCGCTCTCTCCCATGCTGTGTCATTATTGAGTGTTTCCCAGGTCAGAATTAGTTGTAGAACGACTTCCAGCACTTGCACCAGTCACGATGCACCTCCCATTTAAGAGGTGCAGGCTAGCTTTAACTGGTGCTATCCTGCTCATGCGGAAATCATGTAAATGAGCAAGCAGCACAAAATTGCCGTGCTGCCTGCATTACATTGAATGGGCGCAGGTTAATCGTGCATCACGATCCCCACAACCTGTTTTCCGTGGTTATTGAATTTAGCCCCCAAACTTTCTATCTGGATTTTTGGATACTTTTTACAGTCCAATTGGTGAAACTGATCAACAAGTCACAAATTGCAAACAGTCTGGTTCAGCCTTGGACAATGGCTGGGGGTGGCAGTGGGGGGGGGGGGGGGGGGGGGAGGATGAAATCAGTAGCAAGGGCATGGAGCCTGTTGCAGCCTCCCCAGTGTTTAATTGGAAAAAGCTGCAGCTAATCTAAGACTGGATATCAGACAAGCAGTCTGATGTAGGGGATGTATTGATAGTCGTGGAGAGCACTAAAGGAATTTTCCTCTTTAAAAATCCCGTAACAATTACATGTGATCCCTCACAAGGTTCCCTATTTCAGCATATTAAATATTAGATATTTAATTTAGGCAAGATTCTTAAGAAAGCATAGTCAAAATCCCGCCACCACCTACAACGCACAAGTCAGGAGTGTGATGGCATACTCTACACTTGCCTGGATGGGTGAAACTGCTACACTCAAGAAGCTCAACACCATCCAGGACAAAGCAGTCCACTTGATCAACACCCCATCCACCAGCTTAAACATTCATTCCCTCCACCACTAGCATACTGCAATGTGTACTAGCTATAGGATGCACTGCAGCAACTCACCAAGCCTTCTTCGACAGCACTTCCCAAACCTGCAATCTCCATCACCTATGACAAAGGCAGCAGATACATGGGAACACCACCATCTCCAAGTTCCCCTCCAAATCACACCATGCCAACTTAGACATATATCGCTGTTCATTCATCACTAGGTCAAAATCCTGGAACTCCCTACCCAACAGCTTTCTGGGAGTACCTTCACCCCATGGACTGAAGTGATTCAAAAAGGCCCACATCTTCTCAAAGGCAATTAGCAATGAATTCTGGCCTTGCCAGCGATGCCAATATCCCAAGAATGAATTTGAAAAATATTGGCCCAGATTTTGCGGTGCGTATGACGGTGTACCCCAAGTATGCTGTCATACCGTCTTTGAAATAAACCGCAAGTTTGGGATTTCTGCATGCGTTTAAACCTGAACTTGCGGTCTATTAATGTACACATTGACGAGCCACTCGCTCTGCCACCAAAAACCTTATTGCTGGTGCAGAGTTGGGCTATTTGCCCACCCTGCCCAGCAATTACATATGGAAATTTTATGGCTGTTGGAAACAAGCTCTGCATTAAAAGCTTTAATGAGAAGCAATCCTAGTGTATGTTACAGCTGCAGGTCTTTTTAAAATAATGTTTACATTTCATTTGTTTAGAAGTGGGAATAATTAGAACTGAATTGGATTCCCACCATAAAACCTAAATCTGTATCTATTTTAAAGTCTGTAGTAATGAAGTAATGTCATAATTTAAATGAGTGAAAGTCAATCTGTTTCCCAATTGGTGGACCAGGTCCATGTGATCAAAAACAGAAATGATATTCAGTTAGTACTGCAGGTGACTGATGTAGCATAACTTTGTTCAACTACTGTACTTATACACATTTGATAGCTCCCAAGATATTGCAGGAACCTACTTTATTAGACACATGACTCAATTATTGCATTAAACAAAACTAACAGTTTATTAGAATTTTTTAACATTGATTATGGGCCTGTAAAATCTACTGCAGCTGCAAACTGTAAAGGTGTACCAAAGGTGGGAACCGTTAAATCACAAAACTCAACGAAATACAATGGCAGGTACGCTTCATACAGAGATATATATGGATTTAGAACACGTAAATTTACATCATCAAATCCTTTTGGACTTTGGTGTCCCCACAAGTCCAATCAGCATCAACCCTTACCTATTCAAACTTTCTTCCCACAATTTCAGAGTGCTAGGAGAGTTTCAGATTAGCATCGAGAGCTATATGCACCAAATGAGCTTCCTCAAATGAGGACACTCGTAACGTAAAAGGTAATTTGCCTGAGAATCAATATTTTTGATCATCCAAGCAAACTTGAATGCTTTAGCAAGAATTATAGATTTTAAGTGGATAAAATGAAGGTGGTCTTATGCAGCAACAATTATTCTAGGATGCCCTCCTCTTCAGAAAAATAATTATGCAATGGCCCAGAATTTGCCGCTGACCTCGAAGAAAGCTGCCCACGAAGATCTCGATCTCTGTGGCAAAAACGTTAGCTTTCTCAACGTTAATTTGATTATAGTACAGCCTATAGGTAATCTTCAGCGTACAGTAGCAGTGATGTCATAAAGCTGTCTAAGCAGCCAATCGCATTGAAAAATTCTCAGACAGCAAACCAGGAAATAAAAAGCTGTTTTATCATTCATTTTTTTTATTTTAAAGACAGACTTGGATTTATATAGCACCTTTCATGACCACCGGACGTCTCAAAGCAATTTACAGCTAATGAAGTACTTTGAGTGTAGTCACTGTTGTAATATAGGAAAGCAAAGTAAAGATTGGGACATACACATGGGGTTAAGGTAGAAGCTGAAATATCGTGAACAAATTTTTAAAAATATTAAAAATCTAGTAATTATCATACTGGTGAAATGTGACATTCCGCAAATATAACACTAGTTTTTCAGAGCCCAACTATTGTTCAGCAATCAATATGCCAATAAAAACCCAGTTACACCTCTCAAGGCTTAACTTTTTATGGGATTTTTAAAAAATGCTAATAGAACGGAAAGAGGGAAGTATTCATCATTTCAAGTGATTTCAGTGATTGTCAGCTCTGGGAAGTTCCAAATCATCATCATAGGCAGTCCCTCGAAATTGAGGAAGACTTGCTTCCACTTTAAGGGCTCAACTTTGCCCAACCTCTTTTTTCGGCGCATTTACCTTACTTTGCACGCTGGAAACGGTGCTGGAAAAAAGCCGCTCTTCGGAGTCCCAGCGTGGCGTGCATTGTGCAGTGGGGGGGCAGAGCAACAGTCCAGCGCAGAAAACACTGCCGGCAGCTGCGCACATGCGCAAAGTCTGCGCGCATGCTCCTGCCCTCCCGTGTCCTGCGGACTGAGAGGGACCCAATGCTCGCAACCCCTATCCCCAGCCAAAGGGATGCCCCGATCTCGTCGCACCCCCTATCCCCGGCCGAGTGGCCTCCCGCACCGGCCGGCCGAGTTCCTGGGTCGAGGCAAGACTTCAGCTTCAGTTTTATTTTTTATTCATTGATGGTTGTGCTTGAGAGATTAGATTGGGGGGGGGGGAGAGAATGGGGGAGGTGGGGAGAATGTTTTGTATACTAGCATCTCTCTCTCTGTGGCTACCCCCCTGGTGACATCGCAGCCAGCATTACTCTCTCTCACGTTACTCCCCCACCCCGACCCTCGGTGACATTGCGTCCAGCAGCTCGCATTTCTACGGTCGCTCTGGACTCCCGGTGCACGTCTTCCCTTCCCTATCCCAGGCCGAATGGCCTCATGCACAGGCCAGCCCGCTGCCTTCCCGGGCCAGCTTCAAAAGATTAAGATAGAATTTACTTCATTTTTGTTAGTATTTTAATTGTTTGAGCTTTTCCTTGCAATGTTTGGTACTTGGTTGTTGAGGTCCTCTCCAGTTCCCTTCCCTAATGTCTGCCAAATATGCGCTGCTTTTTCTTCACTGCCCGCATGTTGTTTCAGAGCTGGCCACATATGCTGACCCAAGTCAATTTGGAGTAAGTTTTTGCTAGCCAAAGTGGCATAAATGGCCAAAACTGGCATAAGTAGCTGGGAACGCCCCCTTTTGGGAAAAAAAATCATACCGAACCAACTTACTCTGGAGCAAATTTTTGGGGGAAAATGGCATTTTTTAAACTTACGCCAGAAAAAACTCACTCCAAAATAATTGATGCAAGTCATGGCCAAAGTTGGGCCCTATAAGTGAGTCCTTTGGTGACTGAACAGTCCAATACGGGAATTACAGTCTCTGTCACAGGTGGGACAGAGAGACGTTTTGAAGGAAAGGGTGGGTGTGTGGATATGTGAAAATGTATAAGCAATAAAGACAGTGAAGTGAACTGGATATGTGAAAATGTATAAGCAATGGAAAATAACTAAAAGAATGTCAGACTGCAAATATTACAACATCAGCACAATTAGCAGACTTGCAAGGTCTAAGTTACTAGTCATGCCAGTAAAATTGTAACATTTAGAAGCAATGCCTGAGAAAGTTCTTTGAGCAAAGTGTGAGAAAGTTCTTTGAGCAAAGTGTGAGAAAGTTCTTTGAGCCAAGTGTGAGAAAGTTCTTTGAGCCAAGTGTGAGAAAGTTCTTTGAGCCAAGTGTGAGAAAGTTCTTTGAGCCAAGTGTGAGAAAGTTCTTTGAGCAAAACAGCTCATATAGATGTCAGCTCATGAGTGGACAAAGGGAAGGAGGGATCAAAAGGGATAGGCTGAACTAGGATGTCACTCTAATTGTATCTTGTTAAAATGTATAACTGTTGTGCCTTCACAATGTAACGGCACCTTGTCCGTAGGAAGTGGGTGCGCTCTATCGAGAGAGCATTCCTTCTGTCTGATAAGTCCCGGCCGGTAAATCTTTATAATAAAGACTGCTTTGTTATAAGCTTCTTTGGTGTTCGCCTCAGTGTATTCGCTGAAACAGATTGAGGGAAAAGAATCCAGAAATCAACAGGTGGGAAGTCTGGTTTGCCACACGCTCCTTCCGCTGTCTGCGCTTGCTTTCTGCATGCTCGCGGCGATGAGACTCGAGGTGCTCAGCGCCCTCCCGGATGCTCTTCCTCCACTTAGGGCAGTCTTTGGCCAGGGACTCCCAGGTAATGATGGGGATGTTGCACTTTGCTTGACAAATCTTGCAGAATTTTGTGAGGGTGTAAATGTGGATATGTGAACTGGATATATGGAAATAAAGACAGTGAAGTGAACTGGATATATGAAAATGTATAAGCCATGGAAAAATAACTAAGAGAATGTCAGATTGCAAATAATACAACATCAGCACAATTAACAGAATTTCTCAAGGTTTTAAGTTATTAATCATGCCAGTATAAATTGTAACATGAAAGGGATATATGAAAATATGAAAATACAACATCAGCACAATTAGCAGAATTGCAAGGTCTAAGTTAGTAGTCACGCCAGTAAAATTGTAACATTTAGAAACAATGCATGAGCTTTAGTAAAAACAGCTCATATAGATGTCGGCTAATGAGTGGACAAAGGAAAGGAGGGATCAAAAGGGATAGGATGAACTAGGATGTCACTCTAATCGTATCTTGTTATCTTGTACCAAAAAATGTATAACTGTGTGCCTTCAAATTGTAAAATTTGCTTGTCCGTAGGAAGTGTGTACGCTCTATCAAGAGAGTACTCCTTCTGTCTGATAAGTCTCGGCCAGTGAGAAATAAAGACTGCTTTGTTTAAAGCACAATCGGTATTCGACTCAGTGATTTCACTGAACCAGATTGAAGGAAAAGAACTCAGAAATCAACATTTGGTGTCAGAAGTGGGATCTCAACGGACGACTGCCGAAAACTTGCGAATTAAGAGCCAGACTAGCCTTGGACGAGACGAGGGGAAAGTGGCCACTGGAGTAAGTATACTTTTAATACTGCTCCAGTTTCCCCCGGTTTCAAAAGTCTGAGGAAAGTTTTGCCACTCGCTGGTTCTCAGGTAGTGTCTGAACAAGATCCAGGACAATCTGGCGAATACCTTCTAAACTTAGGAAATAAGTGTCCAAGTCAGGTGTGACGTCGACCTTGTATATCACTTGACCCGTCTAGGCACTGATTGGATTTAAACTGCGCGGTGACGTGAAAGGATAGGGAAATCTGGAGACTAGAACAAATTAAATAAAGCTCATAGGGGAGAACAAATTAAGTAAAGCTCATTAAGTAAAGCTCATAGGGGATAAGCATCCAAGTCAAGTGTGACGTCGACCTTGTATATCACTTGGCCCGTCTAGGCACTGATTGGATTCGGATCGCACGGCAACGTGGAAGGTAGGACCAGAGAGGGCTAGATAAGGTTAGATCCAATTGCGGGGCGACACGGAAGGTAGGGTTAGATAGGGCTAGAGAGGGGAACGCAAGATTGCGCGGTAACGCGAACCGCGGGCTGATGCAAGATCGCGCAGCGACGCGAACCGCGGGATAATGCAAGATTGCGCAGCGACGCGAACCGCGGGGTAACGAAAGATCGCGCGGTGACACAAACCGCGGGCCAACGCGAGATTGCATAGCGACGCGAACCGCAGGGCGACGCAGGAGATAGAGTCAGTTTAGATAGGGTTAGTTTAAATCGCACGGCGACGCGAACCGCGGGGCGACGCGGGAGATAGAGTTAGTTTAGATAGGGTTAGTTTAAATCGTGCGGCGACGCGAACCGCGGGGCGATGCGGAGAAAAAGAAACCGTGCAGCGACGCGGAGGTTAGAGAAATATTAAGCCGCGGGACTGTGTAAAATTAAAATAGTACTTATGCCAGGTGTGATGTCGACCTTGTATATCACTTGGCCCGTCTAGGCTCTGGATAAGTTAACCAAAACCACCACGAGGCGACGTGGGGACATCTGAACTAATTAGAAACAGTTAAGATATAAGGGGCGACGCGAAAATGGGTAATCAGTTAGATAAAACCACGGATGCGGGTAGTCCGCTACAAAAGTTATATGAGGAATTCCCTGAAAGAGCTGAACAATTTAGAAAATTATCAGGAGCCCTGAACAAATTATTAGTAGATGATCAATGGCCCCTAGGTGGCACTAGAAGCATGGAGGTAGCAAAAAAGGCACAAGGATTGATTTGGACAAGAGGGCGAGGGAAAAGGGACAAGAATTTAATTGCAACATGGCGACACTATTGTCAAAAATTAAAAGATGCATCACTTCTGTCAAGTTGGCAAATAAACGCCACTAAATTAGGACTTTCATTGACAGAAGGAGGACATGTTAAAACCGTAGACGTCTTAAAAAAAGAATGCGTGCACGAAAAACGTACTAAGAGATCCGCTGGGACCTCTGAGAAAGGTATTGACCGACTACGTAGTCAAATGGCTGGCTTTGCGTTGACCGAGGCTGATGATGAAATTGATGAATGGTCACTGACTCGGCGCCCCCCGCACCGCCAAGACCTTGCCCCAGTCCTCTTCTCATCCCCCTCCACCTTACACTCCGAAAAAAATATATATATAAATGTAACTCCACACCAACGAAGCAACAAGCCCAAACTGACTCCTCATCCTCTGATAGCGATTCGGATCCCCAGCTCACAGGCAATATAGCTGAGAGAACCAGATCTCACACTCGGAAGGGCAGAACTATATCTCGACATCACAAACAATCCCATAAATCTTCTAGTCAAACTACCAGTCCCAGTTGTGAAAGGCATAGCAAACACTCCCGCCGATCCAGACGCGGAGGTGTCGAGCAGTCAGATAGCTCCGAAACATCTTCCGACCTAGAAATGCCTCCCAAGATCCCAAAGCCCCAACACCAATTCCCAGTCCGACCAATGCCAAACCCTGATGCACAACAAGCTGCAAACCACCCCACCATAGATGTCTATGTGCCCTGGAAACCGAACAAAATTATGGCCCTAATGGCCGGCATACCAGATCGAAAAAAAGAACCTATCAAATTTATAGATCATCTTCGAACTACTATTTCAGTTTATAATGCAGAATCAAGGGACCTGTGGGCCTTGGTAAAGCAAACATAGACATAGAAAGCATAGAAACATAGAAACATAGAAAATAGGTGCAGGAGTAGGCCATTCAATGAGTTCATGGCTGAACATGCAACTTCAGTACCCCATTCCTGCTTTCTCGCCATACCCCTTGATCCCCCTAGTAGTAAGGACCTCATCTAACTCCTTTTTGAATATATTTAGTGAATTGGCCTCAACAACTTTCTGTTGTAGAGAATTCCACAGGTTCACCACTCTCTGGGTGAAGAAGTTCCTCCGCATCTCAGTCCTAAATGGCTTACCCCTTATCCTTAGACTGTGACCTCTGGTTCTGGACTTCCCCAACATTGGGAACATTCTTCCTGCATCTAACCTGTCTAACCCCGTCAGAATTTTAAATGTTTCTATGAGGTCCCCTCTCATTCTTCTGAACTCGAGTGAATACAAGCCCAGTTGATCCAGTCTTTCTTGATAGGTCAGTCCCGCCATCCCGGGAATCAGTCTGGTGAACCTTCGCTGCACTCCCTCAATAGCAAGAATGTCCTTCCTCAGGTTAGGAGACCAAAACTGTACACAATACTCCAGGTGTGGCCTCACCAATGCCCTGTACAACTGCAGCAACACCTCCCTGCCCCTGTACTCAAATCCCCTTGCTATGAAGGCCAACATGCCATTTGCTTTCTTAACCGCCTGCTGCACCTGCATGCCAACCTTCAATGACTGATGTACCATGACACCCAGGTCTCTTTGCACCTCCCCTTTTCCTAATCTGTCACCATTCAGATAAAAGTCTGTCTCTCTGTTTTTACCACCAAAGTGGATAACCTCACATTTATCCACATTATACTTCATCTGCCATGCATTTGCCCACTCACCTAACCTATCCAAGTCGCTCTGCAGCCTCACAGCATCCTCCTCGCAGCTCACACTGCCACCCAACTTAGTATCATCCGCAAATTTGGAGATACTACATTTAATCCCCTCATCTAAATCATTAATGTACAGTGTAAACAGCTGGGGCCCCAGCACAGAACCTTGCGGTACCCCACGAGTCACTGCCTGCCATTCTGAAAAGTACCCATTTACTCCTACTCTTTGCTTCCTGTCTGACAACCAGTTCTCAATCCATGTCAGTACACTACCCCCAATCCCATGTGCTTTAACTTTGCACATCAATCTCTTGTGTGGGACCTTGTCGAACGCCTTCTGAAAGTCCAAATATACCACATCAACTGGTTCTCCCTTGTCCACTCTACTGGAAACATCCTCAAAAAATTCCAGAAGATTTGTCAAGCATGATTTCCCTTTCACAAATCCATGCTGACTTGGACCTATCATGTCACCTCTTTCCAAATGCACTGCTATGACATCATTAATAATTGATTCCATCATTTTACCCACTACCGATGTCAGGCTGACCGGTCTATAATTCCGTTTTCTCTCTCCCTCCTTTTTTAAAAAGTGGGGTTACATTGGCTACCCTCCACTCTATAGGAACTGATCCAGAGTCAATGGAATGTTGGAAAATGACTGTCAACGCATCCACTATTTCCAAGGCCACCTCCTTAAGTACTCTGGGATGCAGTCCATCAGGCCCTGGGGATTTATCGGCCTTCAATCCCATCAATTGCCCCAACACAATTTCCCGACTAATAAGGATTTCCCTCAGTTCCTCCTCCTTACTAGACCCCCCAACCCCTTTTATAACCGGAAGGTTGTTCGTGTCCTCCTTCGTGAATACCGAACCAAAGTACTTGTTCAATTGGTCCGCCATTTCTTTGTTCCCCGTTATGACTTCCCCTGATTCTGACTGCAGGGGACCTACGTTTGTCTTTACTAACCTTTTTCTCTTTAGATATCTATAGAAACTTTTCCAATCCGTCTTAATGTTCCCTGCAAGCTTCTTCTCATACTCCATTTTCCCTGCCCTAATCAAACCCTTTGTCCTCCTCTGCTGAGTTCTAAATTTCTCCCAGTCCCCAGGTTCGCTGCCACTTCCTTGGCTTTAATACTATCCCTGATTTCCCTAGATAGCCACGGTTGAGCCACCTTCCCTTTTTTATTTTTATGCCAGACAGGAATGTACAATTGTTGTAGTTCATCCATGCGGTCTCTAAATGTCTGCCATTGCCCATCCACAGTCAATCCCTTAAGTATCATTCGCCAATCCATCCCAGCCAATTCACGCCTCATACCTTCAAAGTTAGCCTTCTTTAAGTTCTGGACCATGGTCTCTGAATTAACTGTTTCATTCTCCATCCCAATGCAGAATTCCACCATATTATGGTCACTCTTCCCCAAGGGGCCTCGCACAACGAGATTGCTAATTAATCCTCTCTCATTACATAACACCCAGTCTAAGATGGCCTCCCCCCTAGTTGGTTCCTCGACATATTGGTCTAAAAAACCATCCCTTATGCACTCCAGGAAATCCTCCTCCACCGTATTGCTTCCAGTTTGGCTAGCCCAATCTATGTGCATATTAAAGTCACCCATTATAACCCTGAGCCCAACTGAGCATACCAGATTTCTAACTCACCTAGGACGTGCTACTCATGATGCATTGGCGGTTGCACACTCTAACGATGTCCAGGATCGCCGAAACGCTATCTTTAATGCTCTCACCTCGACCCTTCAGAAGCCCATCAGTATGGCCACAGTATTAGAAACTAAACCCAAACGAGAAGAAACTGCTGATGAATTCATGGAAAGATTTATTGAAATATACGGGAGTCAATCAGGAGATAATGCCTTCAGGGAAGGAGAGGATTCTCCTCAATTCTGCGCTATCCTACTTCAGTGCCTGCCCTATTCAATTGCTCATGTTATTCGGACAAATAATATGAATTGGGCAGATAACAGTAAAGCCCAGATGGAAAGGGCTGTTAGATATTATTGGCAGGAAAAGAAAGAAGGGGGAGGTGCGCCCACAACCCGCGTCAAGACTGAATACGTCACTAAAAAAGAAGAGCCGTCTCGGGTGGAAGGACCAAAACCCAATCTAAGGGGATACCAGATGGAACCGCAATATTGTATGCAGGAATGGGTGGATAAGCAAGGATATGGTTATACTAAACACCCAAACGGCCCAGGTCCTGCTAATTACGGACCGCCCTATTGTCCCCGGCCTGGTATGGGAAGAGGTCGGGGTTGGGTAAGAGGAGATGAATGCTTTAATTGTGGGCAAGAAGGACATTGGAATAAAAATTGTCCCTACCATCAGCTCGAAAAAGGAAGATGAGGAAGAGGAAGGGGACAAGGGGGGGGAAAAGAGGACGAGGATCTTACACTAACTTCTCCCAGAACAACCCCTTTGGCCAATCGCCCCCCAATTACTGACTACGTAGCTTGATTGTGCAGGGACCCTCCCCGGACGACGAACCGATGATATTGTTAAAAGTTCTGAATGAGTGGCAACCCTTCTTGATAGATACGGGAGCCTTCATGTCTTCTATACAATCAAAGCTTAAACTCCCTGCCTCCACTGAAACACAGGGACTGTCAGGATTTCTGGGACGAGTCTCTACATTCCCGGTGTCAGAACCGGCTAAAGTGGGTTACCAGGAAGAATCGGTGGAACATCAATTTGTTATCACTACCAATCTGGACTGTAACTTGATGGCTAGAGACCTCCTCTGCAAATTCCACTTGCATTTGGAGTGTGGAGATAATGGGATTATTGTAAAACAAGGAACCCCTAAGCGGCAGTATAATACCACTAGAACCCCTCAGTGGTGGTCTCTGGACCTGCCGCAGGCACCCTATCACATGACCCTAGCATACGATCCCAGTGGAAAGAATCAGGACCTGCAGAACTTTTATCAGGATCACAAAGGGGAAGTGAAGGAAATTCTATTAAGGGCTAGAGTGACTGGACCGGAAGGGAAGGCAGATTTTGTGGAAATGGACAAGAATCTGTGGAGACAGCCCCCAATGGTGGCACCACATATTACTCGTGAAGTATTAGCCCCACACCACGCTAAAGATTTGGGAGTTATGGTGCGCTAGGCTATAGACGAGGCTGACCCTATCAGCCAGGATGTGCAAATTGTGAAACATGGCAGAATAGTCCAATTCCACGGGGACCCCGAGAAGGTCTTAATGACTCTGCAGCATCATACTGGCTCCGACATACCTGACTATGTGGATCCTCGTGTGTGGGCAGAGGACCCCTCCCAAGTGGGTTATACTCCCATTGATCCGATTGAGATCTCAGTACAGGGCAATGTGGACTGGCCCTCTATCCGACAGTACCCACTGAAGTCACAGGCAATGCCGAGTCTCCACCGAATAATTAAGGGGCTAGTAGAGAACAGGGGATTTTGGTCCAATGCCAGTCCCCGTGTAATACTCCTATACTGGCAGTCCCTAAGCCAGGCAGACCAAACGAATACCGTTTAGTTCAAGACCTTCGAGCTATCAATGCTATCGTCCAGCCCCTGCACGCTCTGGTTCCCAACCCAGCACAGATACTGTCAATAATCCCAGCAAACGCCAAGATCTTCACTATAATAGACCTTCAACATGCCTTCTTCGCTTTGCCGCTAGCCCAGGCAAGTCAGTACCTATTCGCCTTCACTTACCAGGGACAGCAATATACCTGGACTAGACTTCCCCAAGGGTTCATCCACTCCCCGACCTTATTCTCAAGGTGCCTGCAGAAACAGTTACAATCCCTCACGCTGACTAAGGGATCCACTTTAATTCAGTATGTGGACGATTTACTGGTAGCCAGCACAGATGAACCAAGTAATAGGGAGGATGCTAATCAGTTACTGAATTACTTGTCCTCCCTGGGATACATAGTTTCCCCGTCAAAGGTCAAAATTGGCCAGTCTCAAGTCAAATTTCTTGGGATCATTTTATCAGGCAACCACCGAGCCTTGGAGGCTAGTCGAATCGAACCCATCTGCCAGTTTCCAGTCCCTAGCATGGCTAGACAAATGCGGCAGTGGTTGGGGATGATAAATTACTGTAGATCCTGGATCCCTAATATTACCCTGATGACCAAGCAACTCACACCATACACTACCAAGGAAGGCAGCTTTGAAATAGAAACCACAGATGTCCAAGCCTTTAAGGAACTAAAAACAGCCCTGCTGCAAGCTCCGGCTTTGGGCCAGCCCCTCTATGACCGGCCCTTTCAACTGTACTGTACGATCTTGAAAGATTGTGCTACCGCTGTCTTAACTCAGAAACATGGGGATAAGCATAGGCCTGTTGCTTTCTACTCTTCTAAAATAGACCTTGTTACCTTGGGACACCCCGTATGTACTCAAATATTAACTGCCATCTACAATAGCCTTCAATCTGCCGCCAATCTTGTCGTATATACCTCTCACTCCGTAGCTGCCCTCTTGGGTCAACTGGAGACTCAACATCTTACCATGGCCAGGCAAAGTAGATATGAGATCTACCTACTAAATAATCCAAGGCTGACCTTTCGGCACTGTATTGCCATTAATCCGGCCTGTTTTCTGACCAAGCCACCCTAAGATGAGGAAGAACCGAGTCATGACTGTTTATCTTTAATTCAAGAAGCTAGCTTGGTCAGGAATGATTTAGTTAATGTACCAATGGAGGACCCTGACTGTACTATGTATGTTGACGGAAGCTCTTCCATTGACCCAGAAGGCAAACGAAATTCAGGATACGCCATAGTAGACCAGGAGAATCAGGTACTGGATCTGCCGCCTTTGAGACCGCCTATTCCGCTCAACAAGCTGAACTATTCGCCCTCACCCGAGCCTGTATCTTGGCTAAAAACCTCAACGTCAATATCTATACTGACTCTGGGTATGCCTTTGGAGTAGCCCATGATTTCGGACAATTATGGAAAAATAGGGGATTCCTAACTTCAAATGGGAATGAGATATCTCATAAGCAGCTAGTATCTGATTTGTTGCAAGCCCTCATGCTCCCCAAGCGCATTGCCATTGTCAAATGTACCGCCCACACTACCGGAAACTCTCTGGTTGATATAGGAAACCGCTGTGCTGACCAAGAGGCCAAACAGGCCTCTCGTGGACAACAAATGGTAGTGCCCAGAATGATGAGTCAAACTAAAAATCCTGCAAAGGATAAGTTAGCCTCGGAAAAACCAATGCCAACCATCCAAGATGTCATTAAAGCACAGGAGGACGCTCCTGAAAATGATAAACTGTTATGGAAAGATTATGGATGTACCTAGGATGTACCTAATGTTTCTAAACTCTGGGCCACTCCCGCGGAACAGACTTGCATGTCTGACGAGTTGGCTCTATCGGTTATTGAATGTATGCATTTTGCTATTCATTGTGGAGCAAGGGCAACAAGTGATACACTTTTGGCTACTTGGTGGCACCCTAGACTCCAGGTGTTGGCCCAGAACATCAGTAGTCGTTGCCTTGTTTGCCAACAGCACAATCCAGGGAAGGGAGTCCCCTGTGATTGGGGTAAGACGCCCCTACCAGAAGGTCCCTTTGAGACCTTGCAGTTGGACTACATTGAGTTGCAAAGGGTTCAGTGTTACAAATATGTGTTAGTAATAGTGGATGTGTTCAGCAGATGGATCGAAACTTACCCTACTCAGGACAATAAGGCTCAAACTGTTGTTAAAGTGTTAGAGGGAAATTGTTCCTAGATATGGTATCCCGGCTCAACTGAGTTCCGATAATGGCCCTCACTTTATTGGCCAAGTTAACAAAGAATTCTGTTCCCAGATGCGCATTAACCAGCAGCTGCATTGCGCCTACCGACCCCAAGCTGCGGGATTAGTTGAACGTGCTAATCAAACTCTTAAAACCAAGCTTGCAAAACTGGTAGCATCAACCGGTCTCAATTGGCTTAAACTCCTTCCCATAGCCCTATTCCAGATTCGCACTACTCCTACTGGTAAGACTAAGCTGACCCCCGCTGAGGTCATTTATGGTAGACCCCTTAGGACCCCCTGGAATCAGAATGTCCCCTCCACTGTCCAGTTCCACCACATGACTGAGGAGATGACCACCTATATTCTTTCCTTGACTCCGGCTCTGCGAATAGCCCACAACCAGGTTCGAGATGCTCACCTCGATCTCCCAGTTTTTCCCGAATCATCCCTCGTGGTCCCAGGGAAGTATGTCCTGATTAAGAGGTGGATTCGGAAGGGATTGGAGCCACGATGGAAGGGGCCTTTTCAGGTGTTACTCACTACCCCCACTGCAGCCAAGGTTGAGGGGAAAAATGCCTGGGTTCACCTGCACCACTGCAAGCTCACCACCCTCTAACAAACCTATTTTACTGGTTATTCTAATTCCTGTTTCTGTTCCAGATTTCCTCTTCTCCATAGCTGAACAAGGCCGTTGAAATAGACAGCCAGCTACACCGACAGCTAGACCACAGTGACCTGAGAAGAGAGACAAGAAAACTGAACTCTATTAATCAGCAAAATTGGACTATTGAATTCTGAGCCTTAAGATGAAACCATGTCTGTTTGCCACAGTCTGTATAATAGTATGGATATATGACAGTTTCGGCGCATGGGAAGGGAGAGAGGCGAGAGCTCCATGTAAACACCTTTTTGTATATGTCTTATGTTTATGCGCAAAATGGGCACTTTTCTAGATGCTGGTTGTGTTCACATATCCCTATACATTCCAAAGGGGGAATTCCTTTGCGCACCGTTCCACTGACCCTAACTGAGACTGTCAGATGGATTCAGAGCCAAACTATAATAAGAGGAGGGGGGCCAATACAAGTACGAATGATGAAAGGCGAGTCAAAAGAGGGATCACGGAGACCAGGAGGAGTATCATACCGTTACCACGTGAACAACCACGGGGAGGTCACCAAGTGGGAGAGTGTTGGGAGATCCCATTTGTCAGACATTCCAGGGATGGTACCAACCAACCTACAACCGTGAAAAGGAACCCCCATTCATAGCCCTGACCAATACCTCAGGGATTGGGAGGCCAACTGGGGACATATGTCTAACCTGAAATGGCACCAGTAACAAGGGATATATCGTAGGGTACAGCAATTGCCCACACAGTCTCAACATCACCACAGGTGCACGAGTCACCATCCACTCTCATGATCCGAATAACGCAGGTGGAAGTTTGTGGGCCCAGTCCTGGGACCCGGAGGCAATATATCAGAAAGCAGCTTTTAACGGCACGTATTTCGTGTGCGGTCATAAGGCATATCCTTGGTTGCCTAGGAGATGGACAGGGTCCTGTTATATGGGATATGTGGTGCCATTTGTGCGGCAAGTACGTACCCTGGCGGAAGCACATGCCTCCAGCCGATACAAGCGAGCCATCACCCCCACCGACAAGTTCTTTGGGGTCATGGTGTTCCCAATCGGGATAAGACGTCTCATGGACGAAGTACAGAACTTAGAGACGATATTGGAACAGATAGCTAACAATACTGCTGAAGCTCTGGAGGGCATCACAGCTGAAATGGTAGCAATAAGGACCGTAGCATTACAAAACCGAATGGCCCTCGATTACCTGTTAGCTGAGAAAGGGGGAACATGTGCCCTGATAGGATCTGAATGTTGCACTTACATTCCTGATAGTTCAGAAAACATAACCAATCTCGTTGATCACATAAGAAGGGAGGTGAAGAAGTTATCCACACCAGCAAGAGGATCTAGCAGGTCTGATTGGCTGTTAGGTGGATCTTGGAGATCCTATCTAATGCATGGGGAAATTATTCTCATCGTAGTAATAATTACCTGTTGTCTGATTGTTGGTTGCCTTAACCTCTGCTGTAAAGTAATGATGGCAAGGTTAGCAAACCCTCTTGTGGTCAAGGGCTCCCGGGTTATGATCCAACGAATTAAAGAACTACTCGACAATAACAACAATATGATTCAGGAAATAGAGTGTGAACGGATGAATGCAATACTCCTAGAATAATCCTAAATGTTATCATAGAATGATAAAAGGGGGGAAATGTGGATATGTGAACTGGATATATGGAAATAAAGACAGTGAAGTGAACTGGATATATGAAAATGTATAAGCCATGGAAAAATAACTAAGAGAATGTCAGATTGCAAATAATACAACAACATCAGCACAATTAACAGAATTTCTCAAGGTTTTAAGTTACTAATCATGCCAGTATAAATTGTAAACATGAAAGGGATATATGAAAATACAACATCAGCACAATTAGCAGAATTGCAAGGTCTAAGTTAGTAGTCACGCCAGTAAAATTGTAACATTTAGAAACAATGCATGAGCTTTAGTAAAAACAGCTCATATAGATGTTGGCTAATGAGTGGACAAAGGAAAGGAGGGATCAAAAGGGATAGGATGAACTAGGATGTCACTCTAATCGTATCTTTTTATCTTGTACCAAAAAATGTATAACTGTGTGCCTTCACAATGTAAAATTTGCTTGTCCGTAGGAAGTGTACACGCTCTATCAAGAGAGTACTCCTTCTGTCTGATAAGTCTCGGCCAGTGAGAAATAAAGACTGCTGTGTTTAAAGCACAATCGGTATTCGACTCAGTGATTTCACTGAACCAGATTGAAGGAAAAGAACTCAGAAATCAACATAACTAGTAGAGTGGACATGGGAGAACCAGTGGATGTGGTGTATTTAGACTTTCAAAAGGCTTTTGACATGGTCCCAAACAAGAGATTGATGTGCAAAATTAAATCACATAGTATGGGGGTAATATATTGAAGTAAATAGAGAACTCGTTGGCAGACAGGAAGCAAAGAATAGGAATAAACAGGTCCTTCTCAGAATGGCAGGCAGTGACTAGTGGGGTGCCACAGGGCTCTGTGCTGGGACCCCAGCTATTTACAATATACATTAAATGATTTAGACAAAGGAATTGAATGCAATATCTCCAAATTTGTAAATGACACTAAGCTGGTTGGAAGTGTGAGCTGTAAGAAGGATGCTAAGAGGCTGCAGGATGACTTGGACAGGTTAGGTGAGTATACTGCATCTGCCATGCATTTGCCCAATGTAGATAAATGTGAGGTTATCCACTTTGGTGGCAAAAACAGGAAGGCAGAATATTATCTGAATGGTGACAGATTAGGAAAAGGGGAGGTGCAACAAGACCTGGGTGTCATGGTACATCAGTCATTGAAAGTTGGCATGCAGGTGCAGCAGGTGATGAAGGCGGCAAATGGCATGTTGGTCTTCATAGCGAGGGGTATTGAGTATAGGAGCAGGGAGGTCTTACTGCAGTTGTACAGGGCCTTGGTGAGGCCACACCTGGAATATTATGTACAGTTTTGGTCTCCTAATCTGAGGAAAGACATTCTTGCTATTGAGGAAGTGCAGCAAAGGTTCACCAGACTGATTCCCGGGATGGCAGAACTCACATATGAGGAGAGAGTGGATCGACTGGAGTTTAGAAGAATGAGAGGAGATCTCATAGAAACATATAAAATTCTGACGGGATTGAACAGGTTAGATGCAGGAAGAATGTTCCCGATGTTGGGGAAGTCTAGAACCAAGGGTCACAGTCTAAGGATAATGGGTAAGCTATTTAGGTCCGAGATGGAGAGAAACTTCTTCACTCAGAGAATTGTGAACCTGTGGAATTCTCTACCATAGAAAGTTGTTGAGGCCAGTTTGTTAGATATATTCAAAAGGGAGTTAGATGTGGCCCTTATGGCTAAAGGGATCAAGGGGTATGGAGAGAAAGCAGCAATGGGGTACTGAAGTTGCATAATCAGCCATGATCTTATTGAATGGTGGTGCAGGCTCGAAGGGCCAAATGGTCTACTCCTGCATCTATTTTCTCTGTTTCTATGTTTATCAAGAAGGCTTTGAGGGTGTCCTTGAAACGTTTCCTCTGCCCACCTGGAGCTCACTGAGGAGTTCCGAGTAGAGCGTTGCTTTCGGAGTCTTGTGTCAGGCATGCAAACAATGTGGCCCATCCAATATTGGTGAGTAGCTTTTCTTTTTAGCTTTTCTTTTTATTTTTTGTATCAGTAAGTGAACTTTAGCATTGTTACTACCAATTTAAGTGTATCTAAGGGTTAAGACATGGCAGGAGAGCTCGGTCACGTGATATGCTCCTCCTGTACCATGTGGGAACTCGGGGACACTTCCGGTGTCCCTGGGCGCTACGTGTGTGGGAAGTGTATCCGCCTCGAGCTCTCGAGCGTTGCGGAATTGGAGCTGAGGGTGGATTCACTCTGGAGCATCCACGATGCTGAGAATGACGTGAGTATCACGTGTAGTGAGTTGGTCTTACCGCAGGAGAAGGGTCCACAGCCAGATAGGGAATGGAAGACCAGCAGGAAGAGCAGTGCAAGAAAGATAGTGCAGGGGTCCCCTGTGGTCATCCCCCTGCAAAACAGATACACTGCTTTGAGTACTGTTGGGGGGGATGACTCATCAGGGGAAGGCAGCAGCAGCCAAGTTCATGGCACTGTGGCTGGCTCTGCTGCACAGGAGGGCAGGAAAAAGATTGGGAGCGCGATAGTGATAGGGGATTCGATGGTGAGGGGAATAGATAGGCGTTTCTACGGCAGCAACCGAGACTCCAGGATGGTATGTTGCCTCCCTGGTGCAAGGGTCAAGGATGTCTCGGAGCGGGTGCAGGACATTCTGAAATGGGAGGGAGAACAGCCAGTTGTCGTGGTGCACATTGGTACCAACGACATAGGTAAAAAAAGGGATGAGGTCCTACGAGACGAATTTAAGGAGCTAGGAGCTAAATTAAAAAGTAGGACCTCAAAAGTCGTAATCTCGGGATTGCTACCAGTGCCACGTGCTAGTCTGAGTAGGAATCGCAGGATAGCGCAGATGAATACGTGGCTTGAGCAGTGGTGCAGCAGGGAGGGATTCAAATTCCTGGGGCATTGGAACCGGTTCTGGGGGAGGTGGGACCGGACGGTCTGCACCTGGCCAGGACCAGAACCAATGTCCTAGGGGCAGTGTTTGCTAGTGCTGTTGGGGAGGAGTTAAACTAATATTGCAGGGGGATGGGAACCTATGCAGGGAGACAGAGGGAGACAAAAATGAGGCAAAAGCAAAAGACAGAAAGGAGATGAGGAAAAGTGGAGGGCAGAGAAATCCAAGGCAAAGAACAAAAAGGGCCACTGTACAGCAAAATTCTAAAAGGACAAAGGGTGTTAAAAAAGCAAGCCTGAAGGCTTTGTGTCTTAATGCAAGGAGTATCCGCAATAAGGTGGATGAATTAAGTGTGCAAATAGATGTTAACAAATATGAAGTGATTGGGATTACGGAGACGTGGCTCAAGGATGATCAGGGCTGGGAACTCAACATCCAGGGGTATTCAACATTCAGGAAGGATAGAATAAAAGGAAAAGGAGGTGGGGTAGCATTGCTGGTTAAAGAGGAGATTAATGCAATAGTTAGGAAAGACATTAGCTTGGATGATGTGGAATCTATATGGGTAGAGCTGCAGAACACTAAAGGGCAAAAAACGTTAGTGGGAGTTGTGTACAGACCTCCAAACAGTAGTAGTGATGTTGGGGAGGGCATCAAACAGGAAATTAGGAGTGCATGCAATAAAGGTGCAGCAGTTATAATGGGTGACTTTAATATGCACATAGATTGGGCTAGCCAAACTGGAAGCAAAACGGTGGAGGAGGATTTCCTGGAGTGCATAAGGGATGGTTTTCTAGACCAATATGTCGAGGAACCAACTAGGGGGGAGGCCATCTTAGACTGGGTGTTGTGTAATGAGAGAGGATTAATTAACAATCTCATTGTGCGAGGCACCTTGGGGAAGAGTGACCATAATATGGTGGAATTCTGCATTAGGATGGAGAATGAAACAGTTAATTCAGAGACCATGGTACAGAACTTAAAGAAGGGTAACTTTGAAGGTATGAGGCGTGAATTAGCTAAGATAGATTGGCGAATGATACTTAAGGGGTTGACTGTGGATGGGCAATGGCAGACATTTAGAGACCGCATGGATGAATTACAACAATTGTACATTCCTGTCTGGTGTAAAAATAAAAAAGGGAAGGTGGCTCAACCGTGGCTATCTAGGGAAATCAGGGATAGTATTAAAGCCAAGGAAGTGGCATACAAATTGGCCAGAAATAGCAGCGAACCTGGGGACTGGGAGAAATTTAGAACTCAGCAGAGGAGGACAAAGGGTTTGATTAGGGCAGGGAAAATGGAGTACGAGAAGAAGCTTGCAGGGAACATTAAGGCGGATTGCAAAAGTTTCTATAGATATCTAAAGAGAAAAAGGTTAGTAAAGACAAACGTAGGTCCCCTGCAGTCAGAATCAGGGGAAGTCATAACGGGGAACAAAGAAATGGCAGACCAATTGAACAAGTACTTTGGTTCAGTATTCACTAAGGAGGACACAAACAACCTTCCGGATATAAAAGGGGTCAGAGGGTCTAGTAAGGAGGAGGAACTGAGGGAAATCCTTATTAGTCGGGAAATTGTGTTGGGGAAATTGATGGGATTGAAGGCCGATAAATCTCCAGGGCCTGATGGACTGCATCCCAGAGTACTTAAGGAGGTGGCCTTGGAAATAGCGGATGCATTGACAGTCATTTTCCAACATTCCATTGACTCTGGATCAGTTCCTATCGAGTGGAGGGTAGCCAATGTAACCCCACTTTTTAAAAAAGGAGGGAGAGAGAAAGCAGGGAATTATAGACCGGTCAGCCTGACCTCAGTAGTGGGTAAAATGATGGAATCAATTATTAAGGATGTCATCGCAGCGCATTTGGAAAATGGTGACATGATAGGTCCAAGTCAGCATGGATTTGTGAAAGGGAGATCATGCTTGACAAATCTTCTGGAATTTTTTGAGGATGTTTCCAGTAAAGTGGACAAAGGAGAACCAGTTGATGTGGTATATTTGGACTTTCAGAAGGCTTTCGACAAGGTCCCGCACAGGAGATTAATGTGCAAAGTTAAAGCACATGGGATTGGGGGTAGTGTGCTGACGTGGATTGAGAACTGGTTGTCAGACAGGAAGCAAAGAGTAGGAGTAAATGGGTACTTTTCAGAATGGCAGGCAGTGACTAGTGGGTACCGCAAGGTTCTGTGCTGGGGCCCCAGCTGTTTACATTGTACATTAATGATTTAGACGAGGGGATTAAATGTAGTATCTCCAAATTTGCAGATGACACTAAGTTGGGTGGCAGTGTGAGCTGCAAGGAGGATGCTATGAGGCTGCAGAGTGACTTGGATAGGTTAGGTGAGTGGGCAAATGCGTGGCAGATGAAGTATAATGTGGATAAATGTGAGGTTATCCACTTTGGTGGTACAAACAGAGAGACAGACTATTATCTGAATGGTGACAGATTAGGAAGAGGGAAGGTGCAGCGAGACCTGGGTGTCATGATACATCAGTCATTGAAGGTTGGCATGCAGGTACAGCAGGCGGTTAAGAAAGCAAATAGCATGTTGGCCTTCATAGCGAGGGGATTTGAGTACAGGGGCAGGGAGGTGTTGCTACAGTTGTATAGGGCCTTGGTGAGGCCACGCCTGGAGTATTGCGTACAGTTTTGGTCTCCTAACTTGAGGAAGGACTATTGAGGGAGTGCAGCGAAGATTCACCAGACTGATTCCCGGGATGGTGGGACTGACCTATCAAGAAAGACTGGATCAACTGGGCTTGTATTCACTGGAGTTCAGAAGAGTGAGAGGGGACCTCATAGAAACGTTTGAAATTCTGACTGGTTTGGACAGGTTGGATGCAGGAAGGATGTTCCCAATGTTGGGGAAGTCCAGAACCAGGGGTCACAGTCTGAGGATAAGGGGTAAGCCATTTAGGACCGAGATGAGGAGAAACTTCTTCACCCAGAGAGTGGTGAACCTGTGGAATTCTCTACCACAGAAAGTAGTTGAGGCCAATTCACTAAATATATTCAAAAGGGAGTTAGATGAAGTCCTTACTACTCGGGGGATCAAGGGGTATGGCGAGAAAGCAGGAAGGGGGTACTGAAGTTTCATGTTCAGCCATGAACTCATTGAATGGCAGTGCAGGCTAGAAGGGCTGAATGGCCTGCTCCTGCACCTATTTTCTATGTTTCTAATGGAGCTGGTCGAGTGTGGTCAGTGCTTCGATGTTGGCCTGATCGAGGACGCTAACGTTGGTGCGTCTGTCCTCCCAGGGGATTTGCAGGATCTTGTTGATGGTATTTCTCCAGCGATTTGAGGTGTTTATTGTATATGGTCCACGTCTCTGAGCCATACAGGAGGGCGGGTATCACTACAGCCCTGTAGACCATGAGCTCGGTACCAGATTTGAGGGCCTGATCTTCGAATACTCTCTTCCTCAGGCGGCCGATGGCTGCGCTGGCGCACTGGAGGCGGTGTCTGCCCTTGTTGATAATAGGCTCCCGAGGTATGGAAAGTGGTCCACGTTGTCCAGAGCCGCTCCGTGGATCTTGACGACTTGGGGTGGGGGGGGGGGGGGGGGGTCAGGCTGCTGGAGGACCTTTGTCTTATGGATGGTAAGTGTAAGGCCCATGCTTTTGTATGCCTCAGTGAAGATGTTGACTATGGCTTGGAGTTCAGTCTCTGAATGTGCGCAGACATAAGCGTCGTCCACGTACTGTAGCTCGCGACAGAGGTTGGGACGGTCTTGAACCTGGCCTAGAGACAACCAAGGTTGAACAAGTTCCCACTGGTTCTGTAGTTTAGTTCCACTCCAGCAAGGAGCTTGTTGAGCGCGAGTTGGAGTATTGCAACAAGGAAGATCGAGAAGAGGGTTGGCGCGATGACGCAGCCCTGCTTGACCCCAATCTGTATGTGGATTGGATCTGTGATGGATCCGTTGGTCAGGATCACGGCTTGCATGTTGCCGTGGAGCAGGCGGAGGATGGCGACAAACTTTTGGGGGAGCCAAAACGGAGGAGGACGCTCCACAGTCCCTTGCAATTGAGTGTGTCAAAGGCCTTTGTGAGGTCAAAGGAGGCCATGTACAGGGGTTGGTGCTGTTCCTTGCATTTCTCTTGCAGTTGTCACGCCGTAAAGATAATGTCCGTTGTACCCCGTAGTGGACGAAATCCGCACTGTGACTCCGGGAGGAGCTCTTCAGCCACAGGGGGAAGACGGTTGAGGAAGATTCTAGCAATGACATTCCCAGTGGCTGATAACAGGGAGAGATTCCTCTGTAGCTGCTGTAGTCGGAATTGTCCCCTTTTTTAATGATGGTCACGATTACTGCATCTCAGATCTCCTGGCATGCTCTCCTCCTTTCAGATGAGAAAGATGAGGTCATGCATTCGTGCCCATAGTGCCTCTCCGCCATACTTCAGTGCCTCAGCGGGGATTCCATCCGCTCCCACTGCCTTGTTGTTCTTGGCAGACAGGAAGCAGACAGTCGGGATAAACGGGTCCTTTTCAGAATGGCAGCCAGTGACTAGTGGGGTGCCGCAGGGCTCAGTGCTGGGACCCCAGCTATTTACAATATACATCAATGATTTAGATGAAGGAATTGAGAGTAATATTTACAAGTTTGCAGATGACACTAAACTGGGTGGCGATGTGAGCTGTGAGGAAAATGCCAGTTTGTTAGATATATTCAAGAGGGAGTTAGATATGGCCCTTACAGCTAAAGGGATCAATGGGGTATAGAGAGAAAGCAGGAAAGGGGTACTGAGGTGAATGATCAGCCATGATCTTATTGAATGGTGGTGCAGGCTCAAAGGGCCTAATGCCCAACTCCTGCACCTAGAATAGATGTCTCTTTCTCCCCCCACCCCCACCCCACCACAATGCAGCACACCCTCAGTACTGCTCAAGTCTAGATTAAACCCATAACCTTTTAATACAGAGGCAAGAGTATCAACACCGAGCCAAGGCTGATAATTGTACCCAAAACATTGACTATCCTTTTCACTTTACAGTACCTTCTGACCTGTTTTTTGTTACAATAGATCACATGACAGATATGCAAGTAACTCCCTCCCCAAAATCTCATTTCTAGTTTTAAGAACATTATAAGATAAAGGAAAAATGTCATCCACAGCAGATTTGCAGACGGCATAATACATATAGATGTCATGTATTGATACCCACACTAAATAATTATCAACTGTTCATTAACCATTAGAGTTATAAGCCAATAAGCAAATGTTGATTACTAGGAAATCAGTAGTACAACAACAACTTGTATTTACATAGCATCTTTAACATAGTAAAACATCCCAAAGCGCTTCATAGGAGTGTTTTAAGACAAACCAAATAAATTTGACACTGAGCCACACAAGACGAAATTACGGCAGGTGACCAAAAGCTTGGTCAAAAAGGTAGGTTTTAAGGAGCATCTTAAAAGGAGGAAAGAGAGGTAGAGCGGCGGAGGGGTTCAGGGAGGGAGTTCCAGAGTTTGGGGGCTAGGCAGCAGAATGGTTGAGCAGTTATAATCAGGGATGCTCAAGAGGGCAGAATTTGAGGAGCGGAGACATCTCGTGTGGGTTGTAAGGCTGAAGGAGATTACAGAAATAGGGAGGGGCGAGGCCATGGAGGGATTTGTAAACAAGGATGAGAATTTTGAAATCGAGGCGTGGCTTAGCCGGGAGCCAACGTAGCACAGGAGTGTTGAGTGAGCGTAACTTAGTACAAGTTAAGAGACGGGCTGCCGAATTTTGGATGACCTCAGGTTTACGTGGGGTAGAATGTGGGAGGCCAACCAGACGTGCATTATGTAGGGGAGGACGAAAACCCCCTCATTTTACCCAGAAGGAAAAGAGCTGTGGGATCTATCTGTGCTGCAATGTGAATTCAAACCGAGACGGTTTGACCTTGGCAGAGCAATGATTGGACGGGGGAAGACACTGGAGGGCTAATGATGGGACAGAGTCAGCCCAAAGCATGGGGCTTTCAAGCCAATGGGAGAGCACTTGCTCGAAAACTGTGGGACTGGCGCATCGCCATTATCTTCCCCATGTTTACACTATGGAGGGAAATTATGCAGTCCTTCAGAAAACTAGGGAACCCAAAACAACCCAAGGGCCTACACAATGTCTACAGGAGGCCAACGCAATCAACACCTACTCAAACCTTGAGTAGGTTAACATCAGTGGAAAAAACCCGCAATAATCTAAAACTGCTGCATTTTTCAAAATCGCTAAGCCCACCAATGGGAAGGATCGATTTCAGCACGAGAGGCGGACTGGATAATCTGGCTATAAAAGGGGGTTTCTGACCCAGTGTGTGTTCTGTTCTGCTCTCATGATCCAACAACCAGCAAGCCTCTCGACACTGAAGGAAAACCAGTGTCCGAAGACACCGAAGATAGAAGAAACAAACCACCAGACTGCAAAAGGCACATTAGTGAGTATAACCTCTGGTCCCCAGAACTCCCAACTCCCAACCAGGAAAGGTGGGAGATTGGGCATTATACTGCTAAACTTGTGTAAAAATTTTCGTTGTGTCCGTTTAGTGGGATTTAGGGGGACTGTTTTGTTGGTGTGTTGCTGTTTGTTGAGATACACCTTGTCAAATAAATTGGAAGCCTAAGTTCCTCTTGGAATCACCTTGTCTCAGTTCTATTGTATTACATCTCCTGATCGTGAGTCTTATGTCAGAACAGTGTAAGGGAAGCTAGGAGCGCCTCAAAAACGCTCAACTGTGTGTCACAGGTTAGGGAAGAAGGGGTTAGGAGTGTTTGACACTCACAGGTGCCTCACAGGCTAGGCATAAGCTGTGGGGACACACGAGTCTCAAAGCCCCCTTCATAAGCTGTGGACACAGTCTCTCCAGTGCTCTTGCAGCACTCAGGGTACCTCACAGGCCAGACATAAGCTGTGAGGGCAGAAGCCCAGAGAGAGACACCCAAGGCACAACAACACTCCCCGAGAACCCCTTACAGTTGGAGTAGTCAAGCCTAGAGGTAACAAAGTCATGGATGAGGGTTTCAGCAACAGATGAGCTGAGGCAGGGGTGGAGACGGGCAATGTTACGGAGGTGGAAATAGGCGTTTTTAGTAATGCCACAGGTGTGTGGCCGGAAGCTCATTTCAGGGTCAGATACAACACCTAGGTTGCGAAGTCAGGTTCAGGCTCAGATGCTGGGGAGGGGAATGTAGTCCGTGGCTAGTGAATGCAGTTTGTGGCGGGGACCAAAGACAATGACTTTGGTCTTCCCAATATTTAATTGGAGAACATTTCTGCTCATCTGGATGTCAGACAAGCAGTCTGACAATTTAGAGACCATGGAGGGGTTGAGTGAAGTGGTGATTAAGTAGAGCTGGGTGTCATGAGCATACATGTGGAAACTGACGCTGTGTTTTCGGATGATGGCGTCAAGGGGCAGCATATAGATGAGAAATAGGAGGAGGTCAAGGATAGATCCTTGGGAAAACCAGAGGTAACAAAGTGGGAGTGGGAAGAGAAGCTATTGCAGGTGATTTTCTGGCTACGATTAGATAGATAAGAATGGAACCAGGCGAGTGAGTCCCACCCAGCTGGATGGTGGTGGAGAGGCGTTGGAGGAGGATGGAGTGGTCAGCTGTGTCAAGGGCTGCAGACCGGTCGAGAAGGATGAGGAGGGATAGTTTACCTTTGTCACAGTCACAAAGGATGCCATTTGTAACTTTGAAGAGAGCCGTTTTGGTACTGTGGCAGAGGCGGAAACCAGATTGAAGGGATTCAAATGTGGAGTTCCAGGAAAGATGGTACAAGTAATAAGGCTGGAAAAATGAGTCTTGACAAGCAGGAACAAATCTGTATATTATATATTTTTTATATCTTATCCATCACCAATCACCCCACATTCTATCCATCACCAAGATTGTTTTCTTCCACCGATTGCCTACCTCAGCCTCACTGACACTGAAACCCTTTGTCACCGAGTCAATTTCTCCAACATCCTCCTTACTAACTTTCCAGCCTCCAAAAGCTCAGTCACCTGTATAAGCTGCCGTATACCAAGTCCAGCTTGTGCATCAATTCCTGTCCTTGCTGACCAGCAATGGCTCTCTGGCATATGGAATTCTCTCCCCCCAGAGGCTGTCGATGCTAGGAAAATTGGAGCTTTCAAGATTAATTTTTTATTATGCAAGCGTATCAAAGGATATGGAGTTAAGGCGGGTAAAGTTGACATACAGATCAGCCATAATCTAACTGAATAACAGAACAAACTCAAGGAGCTGAGTGGCATACTCCTGTTCCCATGTTCCTACAGCCCCCAATCCTTCCATGGCCTTGCCTCGCCTCATCTCTGCAACCTCTTCCAGCAATTATGCCCCTTCTCTTCATTCTCTAACTGTGACCTTTTGTGCAACCCACCCTCATTTCACAACACCACTGGAGGCAGAGCTTTCAACGACCTTGACCCCAAAGGAGTCCCTTCTTTAACCCCTCTACTTCCCTCCCTCCACCTTTAGAAACTTGTTTTCAACCAAGCTTTCAGTCACCACCTAACACTCACTCCATTGCACAACCCATTTTCCTTTATCTCATTTAATTCTTTATTCTGTTCCGCCCCACACCACCACCTTCCTCTCTCCAACTTGCAAAGTTGACATTGTTAACGGTTCTCTCTCCTCAGGTACTGTCCTTCTCTCCTTCAAATCTGCTGTCATCACCGTCTCCTTAAAAAAAAACCTTGACCCCACTGTGCTTGCAAGCTACCGCCCCATCTCCAACCTCACTTTCCTCTCCAAAGTCCTTGAACGTGTTTGTCATCTCCCAAATCCATGTGCATCTTTTCCGGAACTCCATGTTTGAATCCCTTCAATCTGATTTCCGCCCCTGCCACAGTACTGAAACAGCTCTCATCAAAGTCACAAGTGACATTCTTTGTGACTGTGACAAAGGTAAACTATTCCTCCTCATCCTTCTCGACCTGTCTGCAGCCTTCGATACGGTTGACCACTCCATCCTCCACCAACGCCTCTTCACTATCGTCCAGCTGGGTGGGACTGCACTCGTCTGGTTCCATTCTGATCTATTTAACGTAGCCAGAAAATCACCTGTAATGGCTTCACTTCCCACTTCCACATCGTTACATCTGGTGTCTCCCAAGGATCTATCCTTGACTCCTCCTATTTCTCATCCATATGCTGCCCCTTGGTGACATCATCCAAAAACACTAGGTCAATTTCCACATGTATGCTGATGACATCAAGCTCTACCTCACCACACTTCTCTCGAACCCTCCACGGTCTCTAAATTGTCACTGTTTGTCCGACATCCAGTACTGGATGAGCAGAAATGTTCTCCAATTAAATATTAGGAAGACCGAAGCCATTGTCTTTGGTCCCCACCAAAAACTGCATTCCCTAGCCACCGAATCCATCCCTCTCGCTAGCATCTGGACTGAGGCTGAACCAGACCATTCACAACCTAGATGTAATATAGGACTCTGAAATAAACTTCAAGCCACATATCCGTGGCATAACTAAAACCGCCTTTTTCCACCTCCATAACATTGCCCATCTCCACCCCTGCCTCAGCCATGCCTTTGTTATCTCGAGACTTGACGACTGCAACTCACTCCTGGCTGGCCTCGCACATTCCACACCACGTAAATGTGAAGTCATCAAAAACTCAGCAGTCCATGTACTAACCCGCACCAAGTCAAGATCACCCCTGTGCTTTCTGACCTACACTGGCTCCCAGTTAAACAACGCCTCGATTTCAAAATTCTCATCCTGGTTTACAAATCACTCCATGGACTTGTCCCTCCCTATCTGAAATCTTTTTCAGCCTCACAATCCCACAAGATGTCTGCGCTCCTCAAATTCTGGACTCTGGAACATCCATCATTAAGGCGTGGGCCCTAAGCTCTGGAACTCCCTCCCTAAACCTCTACGCCTCTCTTTCCTCCTTTAAGACGCTCATTAAAACCTACCTCTTCAAACAAGCTTTTGATCATCTGCCTTAATTTCTTCTCTGGCTCGGTGTCAAATTTATCTGTGTCTGTAACACTGTTGGCGCCTTGGGACGTTTTACTAATTTAAATGCGCTATATAAATAAAAAAATTATTATTAAGACGCTCCGTAAAACCTCTCTCTCATCTGCCGTAATTTCTTATGTGGCTCAGTGTCAAATTTATTTATTTTTTGTCTTATAACATTCCTGTGAAGCGTCTTGGAACGTTTTACTACGTTAAAGGCGCTATATAAATACAAGTTGTTGTTGTAGCAAAGCACTTAGTAACATTTTCTACATCAAAGCATTATATAAAGGCAAATGTATCTCTATAATCAAGATCTAAAAATACAGATAGGTTATTTTCCAACAAGAAAGGGAAAGAGATGGAAAATAACCTGGCTCCACAGAATGGCGCACTCGTTGTCAGGCAACTTTAGTACACAAACCTCATCTGCACTGAAACCAATCCCCTGACAACTTGAAGTTAGTCAGTTACCTTTACTGTTAAGTACATTTTGTAGTAATTATTTTTTAAGCAGCCGTTCACCAACGGCTGCGGACGAAGCGAAACATAAACGTGCAGCACGAGTTGTCAAGACGATGAAACGTACATCGAAGGGAACTCGCTGTATTGGGCTGAAGCCGAGCAGCCAGGCAACGCGGATCGGCGCTACCACTCCACAACGCCGACCGACAAACTGCGCTCGCCTTCCAAGCGGCCAAAGCAAACGGCTTGCCTGTCAACACGGGGCCGTGAACAAAGTCATCACCCGGGGTGGGGTATAAACAGTAAAAATAGGGAAAGCGTGGAACAGAAACGGACAAGACAACGGGATCAAGTTCTTCTCATTTTGGCAAGGCTCCTGAGCAAAATATTACCTTGAAAAGAGAAGACGAGTTTGCCGCCGGCTGCTTACACTCTCCGCTGCCCGCTCCTCGCGCTCTTCACTGAGGATTTAAATCAGGCTGCGCGACAGCCACGCTCCGCACCACCAACATTCCATCCACTTCTCACTCCTCCTACTCTCACTCTCCAGGCCCATCATGCATCGCGGTCTGTTCGGAACCAACCAACCTTTTTTTTGTGCCTAATAACAGCGGCTTTAGCAAATGGAGAGCCAAGAGTGAACTGACTGGAGCTGAACCGTTTCCGTGTCTACTGGTGCTTCCCTGCTGGGCTGGATGATATAGAGCTCGATCTCTCGTCGTTTATTTTTCTTCCGTCATTTCTCATTCATTTTTATACTTAGTCATTTGTTCTTTATTTTTCGCAACAATTTTATGTTTATTTTGTTCGAGTTTTTTGTTTATCATCCCCAGTCACGTTTTGTTTATTTTTAATTTTTCCAATTGTTTACTTTTATTTAGTTTATTTCCCCCAGCGATCTTATGTAAGTGACAGCACTGAACGATGTTCAAGCTCTACTCCAAGGCTACTCTGCTCTGGCGCTTATGTGCAGTATTGAGGGAGTGTAGCATTGTTAGATGTGTACCATTCGGATGAAATGTTAAACCGAGGCCCAATCCACTACCTCTTACATATATGTCAAATATCCCATAGCTCTAGTTGAAGAACCGTGCAGTTGCCTCAGTATCCTATCCAACATTTATTCCTCAATCAGTGTCATCTAAAACAACTTATATGGTCATTTATCTCATTGCTCTTTGTGGCACTTTGCTGTGTGCAAATTTGATGTACATTTGCCTACATTGCAACAGTGACTAGACTGCAAAAGTACTTTGTTGGTTATGAAGCACAATGGGACATATTACGGATGTGAAAAGTGCAATATAAATTCAAGTTCTTTGTGTATTTTAAATCATAATATCACCAAAAATATTCCAAATTATACTAAATTCTGTTCCATTTCATACTTGAATGTGCATTCTTATATTATAACTTTGTATACTACACAGAGGTGATAGAAGACATTTTTGAAATAAATAATTTATTGCATTAAAAAGAACCATTTTTATATTTTAGAAAAAATCATTGCCTACACGTGAGAAATTAGAATATTCTATTTTTAATAAGCACTGAAAGATCCCACAAACAACAAATTAAATGGCCAGATCATCTGCTTTAGGTGTTGTTTGGGGGCTAAATGTTGGCCAGAACACCTGGACCCCAAGAGAACAGGCTCGAGGGTTTAAATGGCCTATTCTTGCTCCTATATTCCTAGATCTCTGCTGCTCTTCCGTGGAATCTTTTACGTCCACCTGAGAGGGCCGATGCTGCCTCAGTTTGACATCTCATCCGATGCAGAGATTGTCAGTCAAAGGCTAGCTCAGCTCATTATGAGGGGTTTTGCTAGAGCAAGTAGGAGAAACTGTTTCCGCTGGCAATTTTGTCGGTAACCAGGGGTCATAGATTTAAAATAATGGGCAGAGGAAGTAGAGGGGAAATGAGGAGAACTTATTTTCACAGGGGATTGTTAAGATCTGGAACGCACTACCTGAAAGAGTGGTGGATGCAGATTCCATATGGAATTTCAAAAGGCAATTGGGCATGTACTTCAAGAGGACTAATTGACAAGATTATGGGAAAAGGCTGGATTGTGGGACTTAATTGGACAGCTCTTTCAAAGAGCTAACAGAGGCACGACGGGCCAAATGGCCTCCTCCCAACCCCACTTCCTTCTGTGTCCCCTCCTTGAAAAACTCCCAAGTCACTTACAACTGCACTTTCAAATTCCCAACTGTCTCGTCTTTGGCCCTCCATTCACCATGACATTTCTGCAGCTACCAATCTGCCCAATCACAACCTCACCTCGACCTTTAATACCTTAGTCCCCTTTCATCATCATAGAAAGTCCCTCGAAATCGAGGAAGACTTGTTTCCACTCTAAAAATGAGTTCTTAGGTGACTGAAAAGTCCAATACGGGAATTACAGTCTCTATCACAGGTGGGACAGACAGTCGTCAAAGGAAAGGGTAGGTGGGACTGGTTTGCCGCACGCTCCTTCTGCTTGGTTTCTGCATGCTCACAGCGATGAGACTCGAGGTGCTCAGCACCCTCCCGGATGCACTTCCTTCACTTAGGGCGGTCTTTGGCAAAGAACTCCAGGTGTCGGTGGGAATGTTACATTTTATCAAGGAAGCTTTGAGGGTGTCCTTGAAACGTTTCCTCTGCTCACCTTGGGCTCGCTTGCCGTGCAGGAGTTCCGAGTAGAGCGCTTGCTTTGGGAGTCTTGTGTTAGGCATGCAAACAATGTGGCCCGCCCAGCAGAGCTGGTCGAGTGTGGTCAGTGCTTCGATGCTGAGGAGGTTGGCCTACTCGAGGACGCTAACGTTGGTGCGTCTGTCGTCCCAAGGGAGGATCTTGCGGAGACATCGTTGGTGGTATTTCTCCAGCAAGTTGAGTTGTCTACTGGATATGGTCCACGTCGCTGAGCCAAAAAGGAGGGCGGGTATCACTACAGCCCTGTAGACCATGAACTTGGTGGCAGATTTGAGGGCCTGATCTTCGAACACTCTTTTCCTCAGGCGGCCGAAGGGCGCACTGGAGACGATGTTGAATCTCGTCGTCGATGTCTGCCCTTGTTGATAATAGGCTGCTGAGGTATAGAAAATGATCCACGTTGTCCAGGGCCACACCGTGGATCTTGACTGGCAGGGAGTGCTGTGTGGCGGTGTCAGGCTGGTGAAGGACCTTTGTCTTACGGATGTTTAGTGTAAGGCCCATGCTTTCGTACGCCTCACTGAAGATGTTGACTATGATTTGGAGTTCAGTCTCTGAATGTCTGCAGACGCATGCATACTGTAGTTCGACGACAGAGGTTGGGACAGTCTTGGATCTGGCCTGGAGGCGATGAAGGTTGAACAGGCTCCCACTAGTTCTGTAGTTTAGTTCCACTTTAAAACATTGCTAACTCTCACCTTGGTCATTTCCAGGTATGGCTCTCAACTCCGCTCCCTTAAGTCCAAGGGACGCAGACTTGAAAGTTTATGGCAGACAACTGGGTTAGCCATTCATCGGCAGATCTAGCTGGACTACATAAAGCACTATCGTGTCCTGCTCTCCTCTGACAAAACTGCTCACTACTCCAGGATCATCCTGAATGCAAAGATAACCCCCAGCTTCTCTTCACTACAACCATCTTCTTAAACCCCATTCCTCAGCTTACTCTACCCTCTCCTCCAACAACAAGTGTGAGGAACTCATGGATTTCTTTGTCACTAAGATAGCGACTATACATTCAACTGCTTCTGCTGCTTCCTTCCCTCCCCCTAGCCCATCAGGCCAAATGTCCCCAAGGTACCTCTCTCCCCTAGCCCTGAACTTGCATTTTTCTCTTATCGGTTAGCTCAGATTCCAAAAGATCATGCTTGACCAACTTTATTGAATTCTTTGAAGAAGTAACAGAAAGGTTACATAAGGGTAATGCAACTGATGTAATATATTTGGATTTACAAAAAGTCTTTGATAAGGTACTGCATAATAGACTCATGACTAAGATCAGCACATTTGCAGTTAGGAGATAAGTAACAGAATGGATAGCAAGCTGGCTACAAAACAGAAAACCGAGACTAGGGGTTACATAAGAACATAGAAACATAGAAAATAGGTGCAGGAGCAGGCCATTCAGCCCTTCGAGCCTGCAGCACCATTCAATAAGATTGTGGCTGATCATTCACCTCAGTACCCCTTTCCTACTTTCTCTCCATATCCCTGATTCTTTTAGCCGTAAGGGCCATATCTAACTCCCTCTTGAATATATCCAATGAACTGGCATCAAGAACTCTCTGCGGTAGGGAATTCCACAGGTTAACAACTCTCTGAGTGAAGAAGTTTCTCCTCATCTCAGTCCGAAATGGCTTACCCCTTATCCTTAGACTGTGTCTCCTGGTTCTGGACATCCCCAACATTGGGAACATTCTTCCTGCATCTAACCTGTCCAGTCCCATCAGAATTTTATATGTTTCTATGAGATCCCCTCTCATCCTTCTAAACTCCAGTGAATACAGGCCCAGTCGATCCAATCTCTCCTCATATGTCAGTCTTGCCATCCCGGGAATCAGTCTGGTGAACCTTCGCTGCACTCCGTCAACAGCAAGAATGTCCTTCCTCAGATTAGGAGACCAAAACTGAACATAATATTCCAGGTGAGGCCTCACCAAGGCCCTGTACAACTGCAGTAAGACCTCCCTGCTCCTATACTCAATTCCCCGAGCTATGAAGGCCAACATATCATTTGCCTTCTTCACCGCCTGCTGTACCTGCATGCCAACTTTCAATGACTGATGTACCATGACACCCAGGTCTCGTTGCACCTCCCCTTTTCCTAATCTGCCGCCATTCAGATAATATTCTGCTTTCGTGTTTTTGCCACCAAAGTGGATAACTTCACATTTACCCACATTATACTGCACCTGCTATGCATTTGCCCACTCACCTAACCTGTCCAAGTCACCCTGCAGTCTCTTAGCGTCCTCCTCACAGCTCACACCGCCACCCAGCTTAGTGTCATCTGCAAACCTGGAGATATTACACTCAATTCCTTCATCTAAATCATTAATGTATATTGCAAATAGCTGGGGTCCCAGCACTGAGCCCTGCGGCACCCCACTATCACTGCCTGCCATTCTGAAAAGGACCCTTTTATCCCGACTCGCTGCTTCGTGTCTGCTAACCAGTTCTCTATCCACATCAGTACATTACCCCCAATACCATGTGCTTTAATTTTGCACACCAATCTCTTGTGTGGGACCTTGTCAAAAGCCTTTTGAAAGTCCAAATACACCACATCCACTGGTTCTCCCTTGTTCACTCTACCAGTTACAGCCTCAAAAAATTCCAGAAGAATTGTCAAGCATGATTTCCCTTTCATAAATCCATGCTGACTTGGACTGATCCTGTCACTGCTTTCCAAATGTGCTGCTATTTCATCTTTAATAATTGATTCCAACATTTTCCCCACTACTGATGTCAGGCTAACTGGTCTATAATTACCCGTTTTCTCTCTCCCTCCTTTTTTAAAAAGTGGTGTTACATTAGCTACCCTCCAGTTCCTTGGTACTGATCAGAGACTTTTGCAAAATGATCACCAATGCATCCGCTATTTCTAGGGCCATTTCCTTAAGTACTCTGGGATGCAGACTATCAGGCCAGGGGGATTTATCGGCCTTCAATCCCATCAATTTCCCAAACACAATTTCCTGCCTAATAAGGTGGGAAATTGTGTTAGGGAAATTGATGGGAATCCTCTTTCTCACTCGACACTCGGTCCCCTAGTATTTTCGGAAGGTTATTTGTGTCTTCCTTCGTGAAGACAGAACCAAAGTATTTGTTCAATTGGTCTGCCATTTCTTTGTTCCCCATTATAAATTCACCTGAATCTGACTGCAAGGGATCTATGTTTGTTTTCACTAATCTTTTTCTCTTCATATATCTATGGAAGCTTTTGCAGTCAGTTTTTATGTTGCCAGCAAGCTTCCTCTCATACTCTATTTTCCCCCTTCGAATTAAACACTTTGTCCTCCTCTGTTGAATTCTAAATGTCTCTCAGTCCTCAAGTTTGCTGCTTTCTTTGGCCAATTTATATGCCTCTTCCTTGGATTTAACGCTATCCTTAATTTCCCTTGTTAGCCACGGTTGAACCACATTCCCCATTTTATTTTTACTCCAGACAGGGATGTACAATTGTTGAAATTCCAGAACCAGGGACATAGTCTAAGGATAAGGGGTAAGCCATTTAGGACTGAGATGAGGAGAAACCTCTTCACTCAGAGAGTTGTTAACCTGTGGAATTCCCTACCGCAGAGAGTTGTTGATGCCAGTTCATTGGATATATTCAAGAGGGAGTTAGATTTGGCCCTTACGGCTAAAGGGGTCAAGGGGTATGGAGAGAAAGCAGGAAAGGAGTACTGAGGTGAATGATCAGCGATAATCTTATTGAGTGGTGGTGCAGGCTCGAAGGACCGAATGACCTACTCCTGCACCTATTTTCTATGTTTCTATGTGATCTTTAAATGTTTGCCATTGCATATCCACCGTCAACCCTTTAAGTATCATTCGCCAGTCTATTATAGCCAATTCCCATCTCATACCATTGAAGTTACCTTTCCTTAAGTTCAGGACCCTAGTCTCTGAATTAACTGTGTCACTCTCCATCTTAATAAAGAATTCTACCATATTATGGTCACTCTTCCTCAAGGGGCCTCGCACAACAAGATTGCTAATTACACATCACACATCACCCAATCTAGGATGGCCAGCCCTCTAATTGGTTCCTCGACATATTGGTCTGGAAAACCATCCCTAATACACTCCAGGAAATCCTCCTCCACCGCATTGCTACAAGTTTAGTTAGCCCAATCTATACATAGATTAAAGTCGCCCATGATAACTGCTGTACCTTTATTGCACGCATCCCTAATTTCTTGTTTGATGCTGTCCCCAACCTCACCACTACTGTTTGGTGGTATGTACACAATTCCCACTATCGTTTTCTGCCCTTTGGTATTCTGCAGCTCTACCCATACAGATTCCACATCATCCAAGCTAATGTCCTTCCTTACTATTGCGATAATTTCCTCTTTAACCAGCAACGCTACCCCACCTCCTTTTTCTTTCTGTCTATCCTTCCTGGATGTTGAGTTCCCAGCCTTGGTCACCCTGGAGCCATGTCTCCATAATCCCAATTATATCATATTTGTTAATAGCTGCCTGCGCAGTTAATTCGTCCAACTTATTACAAATACTCCTTGCATTGAGGGACAGAGCCTTCAGGCTTGTCTTTTTAACACACTTTGTCCCTTTAGAATTTTGCTGTAATGTGGCCCTTTTTGATTTTTGCCTTGGGTTTCTCTGCCCTCCACTTTTACTTTTCTTCTTTCTATCTTTTGCTTCTGCCCCCATTTGACTTCCCTCTATCTCCCTGCATAGGTTCCCATCCCCCTGCCATATTAGTTTAACCCCTCCCCAACAGCACTAGCAGACACTCCCCCTAGGACATTGGTTCTGGTCCTGCCCAGGTGCAGACCGTCCGGTTTGTACTGATTCCACCTCCCCCAGAACCGGTTCCAATGTCCCAGGAATTTGAATCTCTCCCTCCTGCATCACTCCTTAAGCCACATATTCATCTTAGCTATCCTGCTATTTCTACTCTGACTAGCACGTGGCACTGGTAGCAATCCTGAGATTGCTACCTTTGAGGTCCTGCTTTTTAATTTAACTCCTAGCTCCCTAAATTCAGCTTGTAGGACCTCATCCCATTTTTGACCTATATCGTTGGTACCTATATGCACCACGACAACTGGCTGTTCACCCTCCCCCTCCAAAATGTCCTGCAGCCACTCTGAGACATCCTTGACCCCTGCACCAGGAATGCAACATATCATGCTGGAGTCTCGGTTGCGATCGCAGAAATGCCTATCTATTCCCCTTACAATAGAATCCCCTACCACTACAGCTCTCCCATTGTTTTTCCTGCCTTCCTGTGCAGCAGAGCCACCCATGGTGCCATGAACTTGGCTGCTGCTGCCCTCCCCTGATGAGTCATCCCCCCCAACAGTACCCAAAATGGTGTATCTGTAGGCAACATACTCCTTAGGAAATAAGTGTATAAATGGGGTCAAGGAACAGAGGGATCTCGGGGTAGAGATGCACAGATAACTAAAAGTAGCGACACAGGTAAATAAGGCCATAAAAAAGCAAACAAAGCATTGGGGTTCATTTCTAGAGGGATAGAATTGAAAAGCAGAGAAGTTATGTTCATAGAATAGAATCATAGAATCATAGAAATTTACAGCACGGAAGGAAGCCATTTCAGCCCATCGTGTCTGCGCCGGCCGACCAAGAGCTATCCAGCCTAATCCCACTTTCTAGTTCTTGGTTCGTAGCCTTGTAAGTTACGGCACTTTAAGTGCACATCCAAGTATTTTTTTTAATGTGGTGAGGGTTTCTGCCTCTACCATCCCTTCAGGCAGTGCGTTCTAGACTCCCACCACCCTCTGGATCAAGAAAGTTCCCCTCATATTTCCTCTAAACCTCCCCCCGATTACTTTAAATCTATGCCCCATGATTGTTGACCCCTCTGCCAAGGGAAACAAGTCCTTCCTATCCACTCTATCCAGGCCCCTCATAAACCTGTATAGAACTTTGGTTAGACCACACTTGGAGTACTGTGAACATTTATGGTCTTCATATTATAAAAAGGATATAGAGGCACTGGAGACGGTGCAAAACAGATTTACTAGAATGAAACTAGAACTGCAGGGTTATACCTATCAGGAAAAATTGAACAGGCTGGGGTTCTTTTCTCTTGAAAAGAGAAAACTGAGAGGTGACCTGATAGATTATGAAAGGGTTTGATAGGGAAGGTGTTTACACTTGCAGGCAAAACCAGAACGAGGGGTCATAAATATAGGATAGTCACTAATTAATCCAAATGGGAATTCCAGCAAAACTTCTTTACCCAGAGAGTGTTCAGAATGTGGAACGTGCTACCACAGAGAGTAATTGAGGGGAATAGCATAGATGCATTCAAGGGGAAACTAGATAAGCACATGAGGGAGAAAGGAATAGAAGGATATGTTGATGGGGTTAGATGAAGAGGGGTGGGAGGAGGCTCGTGTGGAACATAAACATAGGCATGGACCTGTTGGGTCAAATGGCCTGTTTCTGTGCTGTAAATACTTTGTAATTCTTTGTAATCTCTCCAGTCATAGCCAGAGAATCACCTACCATGGCTTCTTTCCCACTCCCACACCATTACCTCTGTGTCCCCCACAGATCTATCCTTGACCCCTCCTATTTCTCATCTGCATGTTGCCCCTCAGCAACATCATCGAAAACATGTCAGGTTCCACATGTACACTGATGATACACAGCTCTCTTGACCCCTCCACTGGCTCTAATTTGTCACACTGCTTGTCCAACATCCAGTGGTGGATGACAGAAATTGTCTTTGGTCCTCGCCACAAACTCCGTTCCTCGCCACTGAATCCATCCCTCTCCCTGGAAAATGTCTGAGACTGAATTGACTGTTCACAGCTTTGGTGTCGTATTTGATGAGCTTCCAACTACATAACTGCTCCATCACCAAAATTGGCAACTTCCACCTCCGTAATATCGCCAAACTTCACCCCTGTTGCAGCACATCTGCTGCTGAAACCCTCATTCATCCCTTTGCTACCTCTAGACTTGACTATCCCTACACTCCCTTGGCCTGCCTTCCATCTTCCACCCTCTATAAACTTGAACTCATCTAAAACTCTGCTGCCTGTATCCTAACTCGCATCAGTCCCGTTCACCTATCGCCCCTGTGCTCGCTGACCTACATTGGCTCCCGGTCCGTGAACAACTCAATTTTAAAGTTCCCATCCTTGTTTTCAAATCCCTCCATAGCCTCGCCCCTCCCTATCTCTGTAACCTCCTCCAGCCCTACAACCCTCCGAGATCGCTGAGTTCTTCCAAACAGGTCCCTTGCGCATCCCCAATTTTAATCGCTCCACCATTGGCGGCCATGCCTTCAGCTGTCTCGGCCCTAAGCTCTGGAATTCCCTCCCTAAATCTCTCCGCCTTGTAGAATTTACCAATATTTCGCAAAGATTTCCTGTACCTGTCCCCTGCAGAGGAGAGGAATCCCTTTTTGGACTTTTAAAATGAGTTTAAAGGGCAGATGAGGCCTGCAGGGGATAAAAGGGGATGCATTCATGGAGACCCCCCCCTCCCAGTGTTTGGACTCATAGGAACGCGAATTTAATTTGGAACTCGATGAACATTTTGGTATCCTAGGAAAAACTCTGAGGAAGATACCTAAGAGCTTTACAAGTTTAAGATCTCTAAAGGAGCATGTTGGAAGAGACTGCCAGAATAGAGGGTGGGACTTCACTCAGGAATTGGGTATTGGAGCTAATTCAATTTGTCTGGGAGAATGAGTCAATCGATAACTAACAAGAACTGTGAGGCATAAAAATTCGCTCCCTAGGACATAAACGCATCAAGAGCTATCAGGCTAATCACCGGAGCCCATTATTGGCATGCATGTGCAAATAGACCTATAGAAATCATGGGCCCAGCCAAACGGCCCAAGAGTTGAAACACTGCTTCAACAATGCCAACCGGTGATTTTCCACATTACCACATCATAATCAAATTACTGCTGAACGAGCCCGCCAAATTTTGACAAAGAAGAGAGCTCAAAACTAATGAGCAGCTCCCTTGAAACAAAGAGCTGGGCCAGATTTGGCGGGAGATAAGGAAGCCTTTTTGGGGTATACCTATTTCCAGTTTTACAAGGGAAATGGGACAAGCAGCAGGAGGTGGGGAGTGAAGAAATGGAGTAGTGGAGAAAACTACAAGAAACCATCAAGGACCGACCGAGCACGCCAACAGCAAGAGGCCCACGAAACGGAAAGTTGTCAGCAACCAAATTGACAACCCGGGCCACCACAACCAGCGAAACGACCAACCGAAACCAACTCAGCAAAAACCAAAGAATCGACATTTATTTCCATTCTACAATCTACTTCTGAACGACCAACGGGTGAGAAATTACCAAAAAGGACTAACAAACTATTCCTAACCAAAGAAAGTGGGTACTTACCCCATACATCCAAAACGCGACTTACCGCATCAGCAGACTCACCCCAACTGAAGACTACGCAGTCTGAAGTCCTCTCCTCCGTCTGGGGTATGGCTCACCTCGAAGGCAAAGTGCAGCGAACCCCAAAACCGCAATTCACCGGCAACTGTCAAAAGGGATTGGTGAGCATAACTCCCTGAGCCCCCAGAGCTATAACTTAGTTAGGGGAATTGGGAGGGGGAGGCTGGAATAACTTGTGTAAATGTATCTGCATTCTCCTCTTTACCCCATTTGGAGTTTAAGCTGTATTCTTTTCCCCACAGGCTGTATTTTGACATTTTATTCAATGTGTTGTACCCCTCAGTGTGTATTGGTATTACTATTCTGTGTGTGTTATTAAAGGTGTGCCTTTTACTTCCTTTTAAACACAATAAAGCCATACCGGCTTCCTACCTTGAAACTGATTGTCTGTCCAAGTCTGTCACAGTCCCTTCATAATTCCAGAGTCTAGAACCAAGGGTGTGGGAGCGATTCGAAACCGCTCATATAAGGTCAGAAGGGAAAGCTGACCCCCTGAAAACCACCCTTACAGGTAATGGCGACCACGAAGGGACTCTGGGGCAAGGGATGTGATAAGAGAGAGACTGGTTTCAGGAAAAGAAGCAAAATGGAAGAGGGGATTTCCTCGTATGTGTTTAAGAGAGTAAATGTGGCTAAGGAGTGGGTACTCGATCTATTGTATGCTGAGCGTCCAGAAGATGCTGCAGCTCAATGGACCGAGAGCAAGGACCATAAAAGGTCGATAGAGAAGGCCATTTGGCTAATTTGCCTTCAGCGACAGATCCGGTTTCTAGATGAGGAGAATGAGAAATTAAAGGGAGTATTAAGGCAGGCAGAAGAGAGGTCCAGTGCAAGGGCCACAGTCAGGGAAAGGCTGTGGACAGAGGTGGGGCAGTTAAAGGAAAATAGAGAGCTCACTAAAGAAAGGCAAAAAACCCAACTGGACCTTTTACAGTGTCAGATTATTGAAGCCAAGAATAGCGAACTGGCGTTGCAGGAAGAGAATTCCTGCCTCGGCAAGCAAGTTAAAGAGTACGGGGAGAGGGTGAGAGACATTAAGGTAGCCTATAAGGTAGCCAGTACCAGGGAATTTGAGGCAGGAGACCACAGCCCCTGCCAGCAGCAGATCCAAAGCTTGAACCTTGCTCTATCCCGGGCTAAAAGCATGGTGTGCCTGATAAACCCGGGTTTAGCCCAGGAACACCTGGTAGAGCAAGGAGAAACCTCTCAGTCACCGTCTGCAGCTCCCGGGAACGGTCCGGAGCAGCAGGGGTGTCAGCCAGAGTGCGGGGCAGGCAAGGATTGTGAACTAGCAACACCGGCGGCCCCGAGTTTTAACTCGGCTTGGCAGTAGGGGGATGCGGGCAAGCCAATACAAGAAGGGCCGGAACCAGGGCCAATGCACCCAGTCCGGCAGCAAATGTTTGGCCCGCCTGGCACTGATGGGGCAGCAGGACCCCTGGAAAGCAACTTCGTAGCCCCCACGACCCCCAAGAACTGAGGGCTATGACAGGCCACCTAAGTAAGCTCACCCAACAGCGGGATCCCTCGGTACACTTCCTGGAAGTGGAACACACAGGGGATATTAACAGGTGCGATGATTCAGAGCAGGCTAAGCTGTTGCTCTTCTCGCTAGACACCAAGCTGTGCCATTCCCTCTCTGCAGACAGCAGAAAGGGGCGAAACACGTACGCTACGGTTAAGGAGGAGGTTCTAGAGACCATGGGTATGAACGACGAGAGTCCTTTCTCCCGAGTGGAGAAGACAGTGCAGCTCTATGAGGAGACTCCACAGGCTTTTGCCGACAGGTTGTGGCCGGTCTACGAAAGGGCCTGTAGTGGGGTTCTTGACCGGGCCCACCTGGCCCCTAACGAGCTGGCTCACTGGCTCCGCAGCCTGGTGGCAAACAGCTTACCTGGAGTAAAGGCAAAAGCCGAGGTCTGGTTCGATCCAAGCGATCCCAGAACCACCGAGGAGACAGTGGTCAGACAGTTGACCCTGGCTTACCGGAACAGTGGACAGAGGAGTCCTCCTCTAAAGGAGGGTCCATGAGATTAAACCCAGCCAAGGCAAGAGAGAGTGGCATCAGGAAGGTGGGAACCCTCCCCACAAAGGGGGCGAGTGTTTTAGGTGTGGGAAAAGTGGGCACTGGAGGAAGGACTGTAGGAACAGTCAGAGGCGGGAGTTCGTGGCGTTGGTGAGGCCTATAAAAGGCCCAGCGGCAGCGAGAGGCGGCGGCAGTCAGAGGCGGGAGTTCGTGGCGTTGGTGAGGCCTATAAAAGGCCCAGTGGCAGCGAGAGGCGTACTTGTGCAGCTGCAGCGGGGAGAGAAGGCAAAAAAGAAGTAGAAAGAAATCAAGAGGTGACGTCACAGCCAAAGGGGTAAGTGATTGGCTGGTGATTGGTGAGTAGCTTTTCTTTTAATTTTTTACATCAGTAAGTAACCTGTTAACATTGTTGTTGTCAATTTAAGGGTATCTAAGGGTTAAGTCATGGCAGGAGAGCTCGGTCACGTGATATGCTCCTCCTGTATCATGTGGGAACTCAGGGACACGACGACTACGTGTGCGGGAAGTGTATGCGCCTCCAGCTCCTGACAGACCACGTTGCGGAATTGGAGCTGAGGGTGGATTCACTCTGGAGCATCCACGATGCTGAGAATGACGTGAGTAGCACGTGTAGCGAGTTGGTCTTATCGCAGGAGAAGGGTCCACAGCCAGCTAGGGAATGGAAGACCAGCAGGAAGAGCAGTGCAAGGAGGGTAGTGCAGGGGTCCCCTGCGGTCATCCCCCTGCAAAACAGATACACTACTTTGAGTACTGTTGAGGGGGATGACTCATCAGGGGAGGGCAGCAGCAGCCAAGTTCATGGCACCGTGGCTGGCTCTGTTGCACAGGAGGGCAGGAAAAAGAGTGGGAGAGCTATAGTGATAGGGCATTCGATTGTAAGGGGAATAGATAGGCATTTCTGTTGCCGCAACTGAGATTCCAGGATGGTATGTTGCCTCCCTGGTGCAAGGGTCAAGGATATCTCGGAGCGGGTGCAGGACATTCTGAAAAGGGAGGGAGAACAGCCAGTTGTCGTGGTGCACATTGGTACCAACGACATAGGTAAAAAAAAAGGGATGAGGACCTACAAGACGAATTTAAGGAGCTAGGAGCTAAATTAAAAAGTAGGACCTCAAAAGTAGTAATCTCGGGATTGCTACCAGTGCCACGTGCTAGTCAGAGTAGGAATCGCAGGATAGCGCAGATGAATACGTGGCTTGAGCAGTGGTGCAGCAGGGAGGGATTCAAATTCCTGGGGCATTGGAACCGGTTCTGGGGGAGGTGGGACCAGTACAAACCGGACGGTCTGCACCTGGGCAGGACCGGAACCAATGTCCTAGGGGGAGTGTTTGCTAGTGCTGTTGGGGAGGAGTTAAACTAATATGGCAGGGGGATGGGAACCAATGCAGGGAGACAGAGGGAAACAAAAAGGAGACAAAAGCAAAAGACAGAAAGGAGATGATAAAAGTGGAGGGCAGAGAAACCCAAGGCAAAAAACAAAAAGGGCCACTGAATATAAAGGGGCTGCAGGAGGGGTCAAAACTAAAAATCATGGTTTAAAAACTAGGATTAAAACACTCTACCTAAATGCACGCAGCATTCGAAATAAAGTAAATGAGTTGACGGCACAAATCATTACAAATGGGTATGATTTGGTGGCCATTACAGAAACATGGTTGCAGGGTGGCCAAGACTGGGAATTAAACATACAGGGGTATCTGACGATTCGGAAAGATAGACAAGAAGGGAAAGGAGGTGGGGTAGCTCTGTTAATAAAGGATGATATAAGGGCAGTTGTGAGAGACGATATTGGCTCTAATGAACAAAATGTTGAATCATTGTGGGTGGAGATTAGAGATAGTAAGGGGAAAAAGTCACTGGTGGGTGTAGTTTATAGGCCCCCAAATAACTTCACGGTGGGGCGGGCATTAATCAAGGGAATAATGGAGGCATGTGAAAAAGGAACGGCAATAGTCATGGGGGATTTTAACCTACATATCGATTGGTCAACTCAAATCGCACGGGGTAGCCTGGAGGAGAAATTCATAGAATGCATACGGGATTGTTTCTTAGAACAGTATGTAACAGAACCTACAAGGGAGCAAGCTATCTTATATCTGGTCCTGTGTAATGAGACAGGAAAAATAAACGATCGGCTAGTAAAAGATCCTATTGGAATGAGTGATCACAGTATGGTTGAATTTGTAATACAGATTGAGGGTGAGGAAGTTGTGTCAGAAACGAGCGTACTATGCTTAAACAAAGGGGACTACAGTGGGATGAGGGCAGAGTTGGCTAAAGTACTGGAAACACAGACTAAATGGTGGCACAATTGAGGAACAGTGGAGGACTTTTAAGGAGCTCTTTCATAGTGTGCAACAAAAATATATTCCAGTGAAAAAGAAGGGCGGTAAGAGAAGGGATAACCAGCCGTGGATAAACAAGGAAATAAAGGAGAGTATAGAAACATAGAAAATAGGTGCAGGAGTAGGCCATTCGGCCCTTCTAGCCTGCACCGCCATTCAATGAGTTCATGGCTGAACATTCAACTTCAGTACCCCATATATCAAATCAAAGACCAATGCGTATTAGGTGGCCAAGGTTAGTGGGAAACTAGAGGATTGGGAACATTTTAAACAACAGCAAAGAATGACTAAAAAAGCAATAAAGAAAGGAAAGATAGATTTCGAAGGTAAACTTGCGCAAAACATAAAAACAGATAGTAAAAGCTTTTACAGATATATAAAACGGAAAAGAGTGACTAAAGTAAATGTTGGTCCCTTAGAAGATCAGAAGGGGGATTTAATAATGGGAAATGAGGAAATGGCTGAGACCTTAAACAATTATTTTGCTTCGGTCTTCACAGTGGAAGACACAAAAACCATGCCAAAAATTGCTGGTCATGGGAATGTGGGAAGGGAGGACCTTGAGACAATCACTATCACTAGGGGGGTAGTGCTGGACAGGCTAATGGGACTCAAGGTAGACAAGTCCCCTGGTCCTGATGAAATGCATCCCAGGGTATTAAAAGAGATGGCGGAAGTTATAGCAGATGCATTCGTTATAATCTACCAAAATTCTCTGGACTCTGGGGAGGTACCAGCGGATTGGAAAGCAGCTAATGTAACGCCTCTGTTTAAAAAAGGGGGCAGACAAAAGGCAGGTAACTATATGCCGGTTAGTTTAACATCTGTAGTGGGGAAAATGCTTGAAACTATCATTAAGGAAGAAATAGCGGGACATCTAGATAGGAATAGTGCAATCAAGCAGACGCAGCATGGATTCATGAAGGGGAAATCATGTTTAACTAATTTACTGGAATTCTTTGAGAATATAACGAGCATGGTGGATAGAGGTGTACCGATGGATGTGGTGTATTTAGATTTCCAAAAGGCATTCGATAAGGTGCCACACAAAAGGTTACTGCAGAAGATAGAGGTACGTGGAGTCAGAGGAAATGTATTAGCATGGATAGAGAATTGGCTGGCGAACAGAAAGCAGAGAGTCGGGATAAATGGGTCCTTTTCGGGTTGGAAATCGGTGGTTAGTGGTGTGCCACAGGAATCGGTGCTGGGACCACAACTGTTTACAATATACATAGATGACCTGGAAGAGGGGACAGAGTGTAATGTAATAAAATTTGCAGATGACACAAAGATTAGTGGGAAAGCGGGTTGTGTAGAGGACACAGAGAGGCTGCAAAGAGATTTGGATAGGTTAAGCGAATGGGCTAAGGTTTGGCAGATGGAATACAATGTTGGAAAGTGTGAGGTCATCCACCTTGGGAAAAAAAACAGTAAAAGGGAATATTATTTGAATGGGGATAAATTACAACATGCTGTGGTGCAGAGGGACCTGGGGGTCCTTGTGCATGAAACTCTTTTGGAGTTTACCTGTAAAACATAAACATTAATCGGTACCACCCGACCTGGATGACACACCAGATATTTACAAGGCCCATTTTTTTCCTTTTTTGTGGTTTTTTTTTTTGTGTTTTTCTTTTTTTGGGGGGTTTTTTTTTTGGGCACTAAAATCAAATTTTTTTTTTTTTCCTCCAGTGCCCCCTATAAAAGGGGAGGGGGACACTAAAAGCACCGGCAATTAAAACAAATTAAACTTTAAAACGTAAAATCAAATTAAAATTTGGTTGCCGGGCGTGATGATGCACTCCAGTCCCTCCGGTGCCCACCTCTCGCGGAAGGCCGCGAGCGTACCGGTGGACACCGCGTGCTCCATCTCCAAGGACATCCTGGACCGGATGTAAGAGCGGAAGAGAGGCAGGCAGTCAGGTTGAACGACCCCCTCGACCGCCCGCTGCCTGGACCGGCTGATGGCACCCTTGGCCGTGCCCAGGAGCAGTCCTACGAGGATGCCCTCGGACCTTCCCGCTCCCCTCCGCACAGGGTGCCCAAAGATCAGGAGAGTGGGACTGAAGTGCAGCCAGAATTTCAGGAGCAGCCCCTTTAAATAATGAAACAGGGGCTGCAACCTCGTGCACTCAATAAAAACATGGAACACAGACTCCTCCAGACCGCAGAAATTGCAGGCGGCCTGGGAGTCCGTGAACCGGCTTAAAAATTTGTTGCACGGCACTGCTCCGTGCACCACCCTCCAGGCCAAGTCCCCGATGAATAGTGGGAGGACTCCCGCATATCCTTGTGCATGAATCCCACAAAGTTAGTTTGCAGGTGCAGCAGGTAATCAGGAAGGCGAATGGAATGTTGGCCTTCATTGCGAGAGGGATGGAGTACAAAAGCAGGGAGGTCCTGCTGCAACTGTATAGGGCATTGGTGAGGCTGCACCTGGAGTACTGCGTGCAGTTTTGGTCACCTTACTTAAGGAAGCATATACTGGCTTTGGGGAGGGTACAGAGACGATTCACTAGGCTGATTCCGGAGATGAGGGGGTTACCATATGATGATAGATTGAGTAGACTGGGTCTTTACTCGTTGGAGTTCAGAAGGATGAGGGGTGATCTTATAGAAACATTTAAAATCATGAAAGGGATAGACAAGATAGAGGCAGAGAGGTTGTTTCCACTGGTAGGGGAGGCTAGAACTAGGGGGCACAGCCTCAAAATACGGGGGAGCCAATTTAAAACCGAGTTGAGAAGGAATTTCTTCTCCCAGAGGGTTGTGAATCTGTGGAATTCTCTGCCCAAGGAAGCAGTTGAAGCTAGCTCATTGAATGTATTCAAGTCACAGATAGATAGATTTTTAACCAATAAGGGAATTAAGGGTTACGGGGAGAGGGCGGGTAAGTGGAGCTGAGTCCACGGCCAGATCAGCCATGATCTTATTGAATGGCGGAGCAGGCTCAAGGGGCTACTCCTGTTCCTAATTCTTATGTTCTTATGTTCTTATGGAACCCCTGGAAAGAGACTAAGGGAAAGGCCCCTCCAGCCCCAGCCCGTAAGGCCGGGGCAGGAACACCTGACTCATATGAGACACTTGTAGCCGCCCTACAGACATTTATGAACGGACAGGGAGCAGTAGCTACCGCAACCGGTACAGTAGCCGTTACGGTAAAACCCTCTGCTCCAACCTATCCAGATGCATGCCTAAAGCCAGCGCAGCCTGTGTACTTGTGTTCCCTAGAGTACGATGCCTGGAAGAGATCGTGCGTTACGATGGAGGTGGAGAAAGTGAAAGGGACCTATCTGCTAGATACTGGTGCTTCCAGCAACCTTGTATATGCAGATAACCCAGCTACCTCTATCGAACGGGGTCCCGTACAGTCTAGTGGGGTTCACAGGCAATGAGCAAACTGGTTCGTTTTCCATCCCACTCACCATTCAGTTCGGGACACTCAAAACCAAATGGAAGTGTGTCCTGATGAAATGGGAGCAGAAGGGAAAAGGGATCCTGGGGGCTGATTTTATCATTAGCCACCAGATCCTAGTGGATCTCAGGAACCACTGTCTATGAGGAATCATAGGGACAGGCAGGGAAGGTGAGCTGGCAGTGATCCCAGAAAAAGGGGCCAAGGGAACGTTATGTACGGTGAAGCCAAAGGAGGGTTACGACTTGGAATTACTGGTCAGTAACACCCCAGTGGAGTACCAGGCATATGTATGGGCACACCTTGCAGCATTCGCCACCTACAAACATGACTGTGGTAGGGTAACAGGGGTGGAAGTTAGTATAGAAGGGGACCCCATGACACGACCACAAAAGCAATATAACTTCCCCAGGGCGGCAGAGGCAGACCTGACAACGGCGCTGGGATCACTGGTAGAGAAAGGGGTGTTAAGACCGATAGCTACCCATGTGAACTCTCCACTGTGGCCGGTTAAAAAACCAGACAACTCATGGAAGGCCACTGTGGACTATCGAGTACTAAATAAGAATATCTCTGCCTGTGCACACACTGTAGCAGCCGTAGCGGATCTCATAGGGAGTATTCCAGCATCCACGACCACCTTCACGGTGCTGGACATTTCAAATGGGTTCTGGTCCATTCCTTTAAAACGGGAGGACCAGTACAAGTTCGCCTTTACCTTTCAGGGCCAACAATACACGTGGAACTGTCTTCCCTAAGGCTTCCACAACAGCCCCAACATTTTTCACCAATGCATGGCGAACTGTTTAAAGGGCTTTAGCAGACCCCAGCAGTTGGTGCAGTATGTGGATGGCCTGCTCCTGTTTACCGATCAGGGGGAGGAGCATGGCCCACTGCTGGCCGATCTGCTGGAGCTGCTGAAAGAAGAAGAGTTTAAAGTAAACCCCAAGAAGGCACAGATCGGCCAGAAGGAAGTCAAATTCCTGGGACTGACTGTGCGTGCTGGGGAAAGGGCCATAGACAAGGCTAGAAGGGAGGCAGTACAGGAGTTACCGGCCCCTAACACAGTGACAGGGGTAAGATCCTTTCTAGGATTCACCGAGTACTGCAAAGATTTTATTGAGGATTATGCAGCCACCGCAGCCCCTCTGCTCAGGTTCCTACACAGGGGTGTAGAGTGGGACTGGGATGAGGGTTGCAAGACAGCATTTAATCAGCTCAAGAAGGACTTGCAGACCGCACCAGCCTTAGAAGCGATAGATGAGGGAAAGGAGTTTTTCCTGGAGGTGGCAGCCAGCGGGGACAGCCTGAGCTCAGTGCTGCTTCAAGAGTGGCACGGCCAGCTGAGACCGGTGGTTTACTCCTCTAGGATCCTCACAGATGTGGAAAAGGGGTACTCCAACTGTGAGAGACACCTCTTAACCATACATTGGGCAGTGAAAAGATCCTTGATCTTCACGGGAGGGTCTCCTCCAACACTCCTAACCCACCACACACCTACTCAAATGCTCCTAGATGGGAGGATTAAGAACGGGACGGTGAGCAGTGCCCGCATTGCTCGCTGGACCCTGCTCCTCTCCCAGATGGACCTCAGAGTAGAAGGCCCCCGCGAGCCAAGGCTCGCAGCCAACCTAGTCTACCCAGGGAAAGCCCACAGATGCTCCATAGAAGGGGTATGGGAGGTGAACATTGGCCTTCGGGCTGGGTTACACCCTACAGGGGACATCTACGTGGACGGGTCCAGCATGGTATCTGCTGGCGAGCGACTCACTGGGTGCGGAGTCTATGACCCAAGGGGAGGTATTGCCCTGGCAATCAAGCTCCCCAGCACCATGAGCGGCCAGCATGCTGAACTGTCTGCCGTAATATACGTGGTGACCCACCCCGAGGAATTCACATTTGTTCCAAACATCCAGACTACATGGTCTGGTAGCCAGCTGGACCTGGGGGTCTCCCACAGGGGAATTCCTCTAGCATTTGCATGGTCCCTGTAGAACCCAATGTCCTTTAGCAGTGTCCAAACTGTATACATGACACCTTGGCTCTGATCACACATAGTCGAGCCTACATTATAAATTACAGCATTTGCATCACTTTTTGGTGTCATGGTCTCACCAGACATGGTTACATTAGGTATTTCAAACTCTCTGTCATAATCATCAAACATAACAAGCTTATTCGTAATCTTACTTACACAAGCATTCATCTCATTTGTCACGTTAGTTACACCAGCATAACAATTCATGGTTACATTATCATACTTGCACCCTTTTATAGCATTTTTAGCTTTAAAGTCCTTGTCCTCATTTAGTTGAAACTATCCTTTTAAATTTTTTTTGTTACCAATCTCCTTTAAGGGAGCCTTCCAATCCGATTGGCCGCTCGGTGCCACGTGTCACTCCTCCAACGCTGCCCCTCGTGGTCTGGCCGCGGTCATTTTGTTTGCAGGTTCTTCTCCTTGTGGTACGGCTGCCATTTTCTGGCTCTCCTCCAGGTAGGCTGTGGTGGTCTTTTCTTCCTCAGGTTCGGCCTTGGGCATCGGGAATCCACTTCTTTCGACGATGTTCACCTCTTTGAGTCCTGCCCTGGCCCGGAAGGTGGAGCTTTCGGTCCTGGAGATTTCGCCGCGATGTTGTGGAGTCATCGCCACGCAGTCGAGCTGGACGGCGAAATCTCTGGATGCAGTGGATCCATGTTTGATGCTGATTGCTGGAGCCCGGAGGCCGGAGGCCGTCGCCACTTTGACCGACTTGGACCGGGTTCATCAAATTCCTTCCCAGCTGCGTGGGACCATTGCCGGCTACAATCCACAGGGGGAATTTGTTCAACACGTCGCCCTGGGAGACCTGGACGTCTACGCTGCCAACGACCGGAATTTTACCTTTGGTGTAGGTGAGCAGCTTCGCTTGGACAGGATGCAGTTTTGGTCAATTGGCGGAATTTATCCAAAGTTTTTCAAAGGTCATTTGGCTCATCATAGACTGGCTCGCCCCTGTGTCGCTCTCCATAGAAACTGGGACTCCGTCGATGTCTACTTCCATCGTCCACGGAGAACTTTCGGTGGAGCAGGTATAAATTCCATACTCTTCTTCCAGGGGTTGAGCAGCTTCACCTTTATCTGTGTCAGAGCCCCGGTGATCAGCCAACTCATCAGAGACTCGGTGAGTACAGCTTTTTCTGCACATTATTTGAAGGCCTTTCTCTTTGCAGCCTTTACATGCATAGTCTTTGTAGCGGCACTGGTGGGCCCTGTGGTTTCCCCCACAGCGCCAGCATGGGGCCACCCAGTTTGCCCCATGTGGCGGACTCAGGGTTGCTGGAATCGGGCCAGCATTTCTGCCTTTAGAAGTATCCATGCGGTGCATTGCGTTTGCCAGTTTGGAGTCCTGGGTCAGTATTCGCCTGGAGTCATCGGCCGAAACCATGTAAGCCTGGCTCACTTGAATTGCTTTCTGCAGGGTGACTGTGATGTTGGCAGAGAGCAATTTGTGTAGGAGGCCTTCGTGGCCGATTCCAATGACAAATATGTCCCTTAGTGCTTCATTAAGGTGGTCTCCAAAATCACACGTGCAGCTAGTCTTCTTAAATGTGTAACATACTTAGTAATTTCTTGGCCTTCGGGTCACCGGTAAATGTAAAACTGGTGCCTGGCTGTGAGGATGCTTTCTTTTGATTTTAGTTGCTCCTGTATAAGTGTTACAAGTTCCTCATAGCTTTAGGTGGTTGTCTTCGCTGGGGCTGGCAAGTCCCTGACGAGACAATGGATGGTGGGCCCACAACTGCTAAGCAGGATGGCCCTGCGCTTGTTCGGTAGTGTAGCCGGTGTGTCCCCGTCCAGGTCATTGGCTATGAAGAAATGTTCTAATCTTTCGACAAAAGCGTCCCAATCTTCCCCATCGGTAAATTGCTGAAAGTTGCTGAGATTCGACATGCTGAGCGTGTAGTTCGTGACCTCGTATCCTCATCGCCAGTTGTGGTGTATGTAGGCACCTTTTGCAATGACTCTACGAGGCAGGGTATGATACTTAAACTGTGTAGACTGTAGTCCTTTATTTGCAGCTCCTCGAGTGAGGACACCAAGCTGTGAGGTTCCTTTTATATTGGGTTACCTGCAGTGTGCAGGTAACCCTTGGGTCTCCAGCAGCAGCACCCTCTGGTGTACAGGTAAGGTGTGTACAGTGTAAGAGACATCACACAACAATACAAGCATACATATATAACACTTCCTGTCATGTATCTCACATTACTGTATATAACTGTATCTTACCATGCTATACATGACTGTAACTGGATATGACCTGTAACAATAAGCATACCTTACCACCAGGGGTGCACTTGCAGGAGACACTCCATACCTGTCCCACTGTGGTATATAAAGGGAGGTCTCAGGCAAGTGCAGCACTTGAGAGCTGTGAATTAAAGGTGCAGGTCCTGAGTGACCTTGACGTCAGCATATGTCTCGTGTAAGTCAGTACATTAGAGTCAGGACTTAACAGTGGCGACGAGTTACGGGATCACAGAATCCACAGAATGGCTACCAACAGCTCAGATGAGAAATACAATGCTGGAGACAATTGGGATGACTTTATAGAAAGGCTCCAGCAAAGCTTTGTGACCAAAGACTGGCTGGGCGACGATAAGGCAGACAAGAGAAGAGCCCATCTCTTGACCAGCTGTGGCTCGAAAACATACGCTTTAATGAAAGACCTGCTAGCACCCGAGAAACCAGCAAGCAAGTCATTTGAGGAGTTGAGCACACTGGTGAGAGACCACCTGAAGCCAGCGAGCAGCCTACACATGGCCAGACACAGGCTCTACAACTACAGACACTGTGTGGGCCAAAGCATACCTGACTTCGTGGCTGAACTTCGGAGGCTGGCTAGTTCATGTGAGTTCCCCGATGAACTAAGGAGAGAAGTACTGAGAGACTTTTTTATTGAAGGAATAGGCCACGCAGGCATATTCCAAAAGCTTATAGAGACTAAGAATTTGACTCTAGAGGCAGCAGCACTGGTTGCACAGACGTTCTTGGCAGGCGAAGAAGAAACGAGGCTGACCTATACTTCGGGTACGACAACCAACGAGGCATCGGAACAAGGGGTTCACATTGTGAAACAAACCGCTACCCCCACACACAGACAAAGGCAGGAGAGCAGGCGTTCAACAGCAGACAGTGGCGCCAGAAGCCATCAAAATCAAGGGCCACATGAACGGCCGATCACACCTCATCAGCCCACAATGCAAACAATCAACAACAGATTGAGAGAAGCTCAAGGGAGAACAGCCAGATGCAGCTCATCCTTCGGAAACAATGGAAACAGTCTGTGTTGGAGATGTGGGGGAAGGCACTCAACCAGGGTGTGTCGATTTCAGCATGTCGTTTGCAGAACCTGCAACTGCACAGGGCATCTGGCTCGCATGTGCAGAAAAACAGCAGCTCGGCTGGTATACGAATCGGAAGGGTCGGAAAGTGGACCAGAAGACAGTTGGAACAGTGCACGGGACGCCGAGGTACAGCGGGTTAACACAATCAATGTTCACTGTTCTTACACCAAGACGCCTCCAATTATGATGAGGGTTCTACTCAACAGGATACCCGTCAACATGGAACTGTACACGGGGGCCAGTCAATCCCTCATGAGCGTTCAACAATTTGAACAGCTATGGCCGCACAAAAGCAACAGACCAAAACTCACAAAGATCGACACCAAACTAAGGACCTATACTAATGAAATCGTCCCAGTCCTTGGAAGTGCCATGCTCTCAGTCACACACAAAGGGATGGTGCACCAACTTTCCCTGTGGATTGTCCCCGGGGATCTCCCAGCCCTGTTGGGGAGAAGCTGGCTAGCAGAACTTAATTGGAAATGGGATGATGTTCACGCCATGTCGTCAGAGGAACGGACCTCCTGCTCAACAGTTCTAAGCCGTTTTGAACATCTCTTTCAGCCAGGTGTGGGCACCTTCAAAGGGGCTAAAGTTAGAATCTACATCACAGAATTCCAGGCCGGTCCATCACAAGGCTAGAGCTGTGCCTTATGTGATGAGGGAAGAGATTGAAAACGAACTGGACCGGCTTCTGCGGGAAGGCATAATTTCCCCTGTGGAATTCAGCGAATGGGCAGGCCCCATCGTCCCCGTCATGAAGCCTGATGGATCCACGCGAATCTGTGGGGATTACAAGTTACCATAAACAGAGTCTCCCTACAGGACCAATACCCGCTGCCCAGAATGGAGGACCTATTTGCCACGTTGGCTGGAAGAAAACTTTTCTCGAAACTTGACCTCGCATCTGCGTATATGACACAAGAACTGACCGAAGATTCTAAGCTACTCACCACCATCAACACACATCGAGGTCTTTTTGTGTGCAATCGATGCCCATTCGGCATCAGGTCGGCAGCTGCTATATTCCAGCGCAACATGGAGAGTCTGCTCAAGTCCATCCCGGTGACGGTTGTGTTTCAAGATGACATACTCATCACGGGCAGGGACACCGACTGTCATCTCCGCAATCTTGAGGAAGTACTAAGTCGATTGGATCGGGTAGGCCGAAGAGTTAAGAAATCCAAGTGTCTGTTTCTCGCGCCTGAGGTTGAATTTTTATACAGAAGGATTGCTGCTGATGGAATCTGCCCAACCGAATCCAAAACCGAAGTGATTCGCCTGGCGCCCAGGCCCCGGAATGTCTCGGAACTGCGCGCCTTTCTCGGGCTACTCAATTACTTTGGGAACTTTATGCAGAACTTGAGCACGCTGCTGGAGCCTCTCCACATGCTGCTCACAAAGGGGTGCGATTGGTTTTGGGGGGACGCCCAAGAACGCGCCTTCAATAAGGCACGCAACCTTCTATGTTCCAACAGTGTTTTAGCCTTTTTTGACCCAGGTAAAAAGTTGGTCCTTTCGTGTGATGCGTCAGCGTACGGGGTCGGGTGCGTTTTACAGCACATCAATGATGCAGGTAAATTGCAGCCCATTGCTTATGCCTCCAGGTCACTTTCGTGGGCGGAGCGCGGGTACGGTATGGTTGAGAAGGAGGTGCTCGCGTACGGGTACGGTGTCAAAAAGATGCACCAATACCTTTTCGGGTCCAAGTTTGCGTTAGAAACCGACCACAAACCCCTCACGTCCCTACTATCCAAGTGCAAGGCAATCAACGCCAACGCCTCGGCGCGCATTCAGCGGTGGGCACTCACGCTGGCGGTTTACAACTACACGATAAGGCACAGACCAGGCACAGACAACTGTGCCGACGCGCTTAGCAGGCTACCCCTGGCGTCCACAGAAGGGTCCGATGAACAGGACTGTGAGATGGTCATGGCGATCAATGCCTTTGAATCCACAGGTCCGCCCATGACGGCTCGCCAAATCAGAGCCTGGACGACCATCGACCCCACGTTATCTCTCGTTAAAAGATGCGTTTTAACCGGTGACTGGGCAGAGGCTCACGATGCCTGCCCCGAAGAAGTCAAACCCTTCCATCGGCGCATGCATGAACTCTCACTACAGGCAGACTGCCTGATGTGGGGCAGCCGAGCAGTTATGCCCTTACGAGGCAGGGAGGCGTTTGTCCGGGAGCTCCATCGCGAGCACCCGGGGATCGTCCTTATGAAGGCCATAGCCAGATCTCATGTCTGGTGGCCTGGCATTGACGCGAAATTGGAGCTCTGTGTCCGTTGGTGCACCATTTGTGCCCAACTCAATAATGCCCCCAGGGATGCTCCCCTAAACCCCTGGCCCACCAAACCGTGGTCACGGGTGCATGTAGACTATGCGGGCCCATTCATGGGAAAAATGTTCCTCGTAGTCGTTGATGCATTTTCAAAATAGATCGAGTACACCATTTTAAACTCGAGCACCACCTCCACCACTGTGGAGAGCCTTAGAACCATGTTTGCAACGCACGGCATTCCTGACATATTGGTCAGTGATAATGGTCCGTGCTTCACCAGCGCAGAATTTCTCGATTTTATAGTTGACCACGGTATAAATCACGTTAAGACGGCACCTTTCAAGCGGGCCTCCAATGGCCAGGCGGAGCGGGCAGTGCAGATCATTAAACAAGGCATGCTCAGAATCCAAGGTCCCATGCTGCAGAGCCGCCTGTCGCGACTGCTGCTGGCATACAGATCTCGTTCGCATTTGTTGACTGGGGTTCCCCCCCGCGCAACTATTGATGAAACGAACCTTAAAGACCAGGCTCTCGTTAATCCTCCCAGACATGCATGAAATTGTTGAGGCTAAGCGTCAAAAGCTAACTGAATACCATGACCGAAATTCGAGGGGGAGGTGCAATAAGATAGGGGACAAAGTGTTTGTGCTAAACTATGACCGGGGTCCCAAATGGCTTGCAAGGACAGTAACAGACAAAGAGGGAAACAGGCTACTGGTTGTACAAATGGACAATGGCCAACCTGCCGGAGGCATGTAGACCAAGTAAAAAGTAGATTCACTGATAACACTGAAGAACCAGAGGCAGACTACAATGTGGAACTCACACCACACCTGGTGGACAGACAGGTGGAAAAACCTGAGGAAAGGGCAGTCTCAACAGACAGCCCAGGCGAGATATCAGCAATCACACCGAACGAAACAGACAGCCCAGGCGAGAGACCAGCAATCACACCAAACGAAAAACAGGCACCAAGGCAAACAACTGAACCACAACTAAGACGCTCCACGCGAGAGCGCAGACCACCTGAGAGACTGAATCTATAAAGGCAATAAGACCTTGGGGGAGGGTGATGTCATGTATCTCACATTACTGTATATAACTATGTTACCATGCTATACATGACTGTAACTGGATATGACATGTAACAATAAGCATACCTTACCACCAGGGGTGCACTTGCAGGAGACACTCCATACCTGTCCCATGGTGGTATATAAAGGGAGGTCTCAGGCAAATGCAGCACTAGAGAGCTGGAATTAAAGGTGCAGGTCCTGAGTGACCTTGACTTCAGCATGTGTCTCGTGTAAGTCAGTACATTAGAGTCAGGACTTAACACTTCCGACACGTGTTTCAAGCTTTGCTTGATAGTTTGGACTGCCCGTTCTGCCTGGTCGTTGGATGCGGGCTTGAACGGGGCAGATGTGACGTGCTTGATCCCATTGCGGGTCAAGAATTCCTTGAATTCAGCACTGGTGAAGCACGGTCCATTGTCGCTGACAAGGATATCAGGCAGGCCGTGCATGGCAAACATGGCTCGTAGGCTTTCGATGATGGCAGTGGACGTGCTTACGGACATTATTACACACTCAATCCATTTTGAATAAGCATCCACAACAACCAAAAATATTTTGCCAAGAAACGGGCCAGCAAAGTCAACGTGGATCCTAGACCACAGTTTGGAGGGCCATGACCACAAACCTAGCGGTGCCTCCCTGGGTGCTTTGCTCAGTTGAGAGCAAGTGTTGTATTGGCGTAGGCAAAACTCCAAATCTGAGTCGATGTCGGGCCACCACATATGGGATCTGGCTATAGCTTTCATCATTACTATACCTGGGTGGGTACTGTGTAGGTCGCGTATGAACGTTTCTCTGCCTTTCTTAGGCAAAACCACGCGATTACCCCACAAAAGACAATCCGCCTGTATGGACATTTTGTCCTTGCGCCGCTGGACCGGCTTGATCTCTTCATGCATCTCCGCTGAGACGCTGGACCAGCTCCCATAGAGGACACAGTTTTTTTACAAGGAACAGTAAAGGATCCTGGCTGGTCCAGGTCCTGATCTGGCTGGCCGTAACAGGTGACTTTTTGTTTTCAAATGCATTCATCACCAAGAGCAAGTATGCAGTCTGTGCCATTTCCACCCCGGTGGTGGGCAATGGTAGCCGACTGAGAGCATCAGCGCAGTTCTCTGTGCCTGGTCTGTGGCGGATTACATAGTTATAACCAGACAGCGTGAGCGCCCAGCTTTGGATGCGAGCAGAGGCATTGGTATTAATCCCTTTGCTCTCTGAGTATAGTAATATGAGCGGCTTATGGTCAGTTTCTAACTCAAACTTAAGACCAGACCGATACTGGTGCATTTTCTTTACCCCGTAAACGCATGCCAGAGCTTCTTTTTCAATCATGCTGTAGGCCCTTTCGGCCTTGGACAAACTCCTGGATGCATAGGCGACCGGTTGCAATGTTCCCGATTTGTTTGCTTGTTGTAACACATACCCGACCCTGTACGAAGATGCATTGCAAGCTAGCACTAAATGTTTACATGGGTTATACAGAACAAGCAGTTTGTTGGAACATAACAGATTTCTGGCTTTCTCAAAAACAACCTCTTGTGATTTCTCCCATACCCAGTCATCTCCCTTGCGTAGCAACACATGTAGGGGTTCTAACAAGGTGCTTAACCCGGGTCGGAAATTACCAAAATAATTGAGGAGTCCCAGGAACGACCGCAGCTCCGTCACGTTCTGGGGTTTCGGCGCGTTCTTGATGGCCTCCGTCTTGGCATCAGTGGGTCTGATGCCGTCTGCCGCAATTCTTCTCCCTGAGAACTCGACCTCTGGCACCAGGAAAACACACTTTGAGCATTTCAACCTGAGTCCCACCCGATTTAGCTGACTTAGAACCTCTTCCGACTTAGAACTTAGAAACTGTCACAGGATGGGAGGGTGGAGAGCACCAGTTCCAACTGTCACAGGAGCATCCAGTCGTGCCCTGGTAACTGCCCCCAAAAGAAGTGGAGTGTGGGAAATTGCACTCCGCTTCCATTGAGGGGTGGTAAGGTCAATTCTGCGGCGGGAGCAGGACTTCCACGCTGGGGGCTAAAATTCCCGGCCCCAGAAGGTTACCGCCCCCAAGATGGGAGCCTGTGCGGGGAGGCAGAGGGAAGATGAGGGGAGATGGGGGCAGGGGATGGAGGGGAGAGTGGTGGAGGTGGGGGGGGCAGAGAAACCCATGGCGGGGGACAGGAGGGGCCACATTGCAGTGAAGGTCTGGGGGGGGCGAAGTGTGTTGGAGGGGTGGGCCTGGGGGCTCTGTGCCTCGGTGTGGGGAGTGTTTGGAGTGGGGTGGACGGGTTGACTGTGCAGATGGCGGTCGGTGGATGTGGTGTGGTTGGCGTCGCGGGGGCGTGGCTCCGGGGTGGCCGGGGCTGGGGGCTCGACATCCGGGGGTGGTCGGCATTTGGGAAGGATTCTGACGGGACAGGGCGGGTTGGGTGCGGGGAGAGTGTTCCCGGTGTTGGGTGGGTCCGGAGCCGGGGGGTGGCACGCTCTTGGGATGGGAGGTGGGCTGTTTGGGGCTGGGATTGGGAGGGACTTCTTATCTCGGGGTGTTGTTGGCCTGTGGGGTTCCCTGCCGCGGAGAGTTGTTGATGCCAGTTCATTGGGTGTGTTCGGGAGGGAGTTGGATGTGGTCCTTGCGGCTGGGGGAGTGGCGGGGAGGTGCTGGGGTGGGTGATCAGCCATGATCTTGTTGAATGGCGGTGCAGGCTCGAAGGGCCGAATAGCCTACTCCTGCACCTATTTTCTATGTTTCTATGTTTCCAGGTTCTTCAAGTGTTCGATGGTGTCCCGACCTGTGATCAATATGTCGTCCTGGAAAACCACAGTGTGTGGAACCGACTTTAGCAGGCTCTCCATGTTCCTTTGAAAAATAACTGCGGCCGATCGAATCCCAAACAGGCATCTATTGTTATTGTAGATGAACAGATCTTTGTGCGTGTTAATGCAGGCAAGGCCTTTCAAAGATTCCGCCAGCTCCTGCATCATGTAGGCCAAGGTCAGGTCTAACTTGGTGAACGTCTTTCCTCCTGCCAGGGTTGAAAATAGGTCGTCTGTCTTGGGTAGCGGGTATTGGTCCTGCAGCGAAAACCGGTTAATCGTTACTTTATAGTTCGCACAAATTCTGACCGTGCCATCGCCCTTGAGGAATGGAACAATCGGACTGGCCTACTCGTTGAACTCCACCGGCGCGATGATGCCTCCTTGCTGCAGCCTGTCCAGCTTGATCTCCACTTTCTCTCGCATCATATATGGCACCGCCCGTGCCTTGTGGTGGATGGGTCGTGTACCGGGAACCAAGTGGATCTGCACCTTCGCCTCCGAGAAACTTCCGATGCCTGGCTCAAACAACGACGTAAATGTGCTCAGAACCTGGGCACATGAGGCGTCATCAACGGACGAGAGCACTCGGATGTCGTCCCAGTTCCAGCGGATTTTCCCCAGCCAGCTTCTGCCGAACAGTGTGGGGCCATCTCCTGGTACAATCCATAGTGGGAGTTCGTGCACTGCTCCATTATACTGCTGTGCTGCCAATTACAGGGATCAGCTCTTTGGCGTAAGTTCTCAGCTTGGTATGAATAGGGCTAAGCTTGGGCCTGTGTGCCCTGTTGCACCACAGCCTGTCGAAGGCCTTTTTGCTCATGATAGACTGACTCGCACCCGTGTCCAGTTCCATGGATACTGGAATTCTGCCCAGTTCGACTTTTAACATGATCGGTGGACATTTCATGGTGAAGATGTGTACCCCGTACACTTCTGCCTCCTTGGTTCGAGTCTCTAGTTCAGTTTGATCCATCATGGATCGATCTTCCTCTGCAACGTGGTGGTTTGCAGGGTTTGCAGCTCGTCTGAACATTCGCTGGAGGTGTCCCATTGTTCCACAGCCTTTGCACACAGTGTTTGAAGCGGCATTGATAGGCTCGATGATCACCTCCGCAACACCAACAAGGTGTTAACTGGCTCGCATTAACGTTTGATGGCGGACTCTGGGTCATCTGAGGTCGTGCAGCTGCAGGCGTGTACGTTCTGCCATATGCATTCCTGCCTGACAACGACGTTACTTTGTGTTATCGCTGGTGGACATAAATGCCTGGGCTATCGTTATGGCTTTGCTCAGGTTCGGTGTTTCATCAGTCAATAGTTTGTGAAGGATAACCTCATGGCCAATGCCAAGCACAAAAAATTCTCTTAGCATTTGCTCTAGGAATCCATCAAATTCACAATGTCCTGCAAGGCGCCTTAGTTCAGCAATGTAGCTCGCCACTTCCCGGCCTTCAGACCGTTGACATGTGTAAAATCGATACCTTGCCATCAGAATGCTCTCCCTCGGATTTAGGTGCTCCTGGCCCAGCGTACACAGTTCTTCATACGATTTGGTTGTTGGTTTCACCGGAGCTAGAAGATTCTTCATGAGGCCATAGGTTGTTGCTCCGCAGACGGTGAGGAGGATCGCCCTTCGTTTGGCAACGTTCTCATTCCCTTCCAGCTCATTGGCCACGAAGTATTGGTTGAGTCGCTCCATGAAGACCTCCCAATCGTCCCCTTCTGAGAATTTCTCCAGGATGCCACAGTTCTCTGCATTTTCGCGTGATGGTTCATTATCTCGTCGCCAGTTGTTATGTTCATAATAAAGTTATGTAACTGAGTACTGTAGATGTGAGTAATAGTGACCTTAGTTCCTTTATTCGAACTCCAGAGTGTTGGTACAGCATGGGAGGCCTGCTTATATACAGTGCTCCCATGGGATGCTGGGATCCCTTGGGACTCCAACAGGTGCACCCTCTGGTGACAGTATAATACTGGTTACATAGGGTTGCATTCATAACAGTTTTGGTTTCCATATTTACGAAAGGATATACTTACTTTGGAGGCAGTTCAGAGAAGGTTCACTAGGTTGATTCCGGAGATGAGGGGGTTGACTTATGAGGAAAGGTTGAGGAGGTTGGGCCTCTACTCATTGGAATTCAGAAGAATGAGAGGTGCTCTTATCAAAATGTATGATTATGAGGGGGCTTGACAAGGTGGATGCAGAGAGGATGGTTCCACTGATAGGGGAGATTAGAACTAGGGGGCATAATCTTAGAATAAGGGGCCACCCATTTAAAACTGAGATGAGGAGAAATTTCTTCTCTCAGAGGGTTGTAAATTTGTGGAATTTGCTGCCTAGGAGAGCAGTGGAAGCTGGGGCATTGAATAAATTTAAGACAGAGATAGACAGTTTCTTAACGAATAAGGGAATAAGGGGTTATGGGGAGCAGGCAGGGAAGTGGATCTGAGTCCATGATCGGATCAGCCATGATTGTATTGAATGGCGGGGCAGGCTTGAGGAGCCGTATGACCTACTCCTGTTCCTATTTCTTATGTTCTAATAATCTGCAATCATTTTTATAATCCTATCATTATAATGGTAGGTAAGCCACTGGAGTCACAACAATAAACATAGGCAGGCTGAAATTCTTGGGTGGTTTGTGACATTACTCTTCTATTATTAAACAGGAAATCTTGCCACTCATTGAGTGATGCTCCTGGAGATTTGCTGCTTCTTGATTACATTTAATAGAGACAATATGGGTAGTTATTTTTCTTCTGATTGGTGACACGTGATCGACCAATGAAAATCAAATGAAACAATAAAACCAAAATTATAAATAAAACTAAAGGAAACTTAATAAATTCGAGTATTTTTCCATAACTTATTTGTGTTCTTTATTGTGTAAATTAATGGCCACAGCCACATTTCTTCTTGTTGAGCAATGGACTCCGGCTGTCGCCTCTGACCTACCCGATTACTCCACTCGCTTCCTCTGGAGGGCACCGTCACTCCCTGAGCTGAATCGTTCACGGCTCCAGATGCCTCACAATGAGACTATTCCATTATATTCCGTCGTGTTAACTTAAATAAACACAAATAAAAGAGTACACAGTATTTTGAGAATCTATTATTAATGTGAGTTATAATTTACCTAGATTGATATGGTCAGTGCTTGCTTATATTTTGTGTGAATGATTTCTCCCCCCCCCCCGCCGCCCGGGTGGAGTGGACGGTGCCGGCCTACTGTCCGCCCGTTGGACTTGGGCTGATTTTGACGGCTGTGCCGTGCGCTCGCATTGTTTGACTTTAATATTAACACAGGTGAGGAAGTGGGCAGCAGCCGGCGCGCTGTCGGGTGAAGGTAATTGGGAAAAGATGGCTGGTGCGAGTGGTAACGTCGCCCAGAAGACCTGGGAGCTGGCGAACAACATGCAGGAAGTTCAGAGCATTGATGAAATCTACAAATACGACAAGAAGCAGCAGCAGGAGATCCTCGCGGCCAAACCCTGGACTAAAGAGTAAGTCGGAAAGTTTAAATCGTCGCGTTCACTCCTGGCAGGATGAGCATTTGAAGAGGAGCAGTTATCGAGAGCTTTAGTAGACCAGATCTTTGTTACATGATTATTAAAGTCATGAATACGGGGGTACAGTAGCATCGTGGTTATGTTTCTGGACTCGTAATCCAGAGGTCTGGACTAATGATCCTGAGACGTGAGTGTAAATCTCACCATGGCAACTGGGGAGTTTATAAATCGGAAATGTGGTCAGTAATCATAGGAATTTACATCACAGAGGGAGGCCTTGGACCCATCATCATCATCATAGGCAGTCCCTCGAAACGAGGATGACTTGCTTCCACACCAAAAAAGGATGAGTTCACAGGTGTTTCAATGAAGGACCTAATATTCCAGATCTCGAACTACATCCTGAAGGGTGGAAGATGCATGTGCGTGGATTTTTTTTAACGTGGGGTGGCTGTTGCACACCAGTCACCACACGGGCTTGACAGAGCTAGGTCTTGGTCCAGTGCTCTTGGATCCATTGTGTCTGTGCCGGCCGAAAAAGGGTTATCCAGCCCAATCCCTCTTGGTCCGTAGCTTGTAGGGGTTAAGGCACTTGAAGTGCAATCCAAATACTTTTAAAATGGGGTGAGGGTTTCTGTTTCTACCACCTTTTCAGACAGTGAGTTCCAGACCCCCACCACCCTCTGGATGAAAAAAAGTTATCCTCAACTCTCCTCCAATTCTTCTACCAATTACTTTAAGCCAATGCCCCCCTAGTTATTGATCTTTCTGTTAAGGGAACTATCTGCTCTGTCTTGGCCCCTCATAATTTCATACACCTCAATCAAATCTCTCCTCAGCCTCCTCTGTGCCAAGAAAACAACCCCAACCTATCCAATCTTTCTTCATAGCTAAAATTCTCCAATCCTGACAACAGCCTCATAAATCTCATCTGTACCCTCTGGTGCAATCACATGTTTCCTGTAATGTGGTGACCAAACTGTATGCAGTACTCTAGCTGTGGCCTAATTAGTGTTTTATAAAGTTCAAGCATAACCTCCCTGCTCTTGTATGCTTTGGCTAATAAACAAAAGTATCCCATATGCCTTCTTAGCTACCTGTCCTGCTACCTTCAGGAATCTGTGGACATGCATTCCAAGGTCCCTCTGTTCCTCTACATTTCTCAGTATTCTACCATTTATTGTGTATTCCCTTGCCTTGTTCACCCTCCCTAAATGCTTTACCTCACACTTCTCTGGATTGAATTCTATTTGCCACTTTTTTGGCCACCTGATCAGTCCATTGATATCTTCCTGCAGTCTACAGCTTTCTTCCTCAGTATCAACCACACAGCCAATTTGTGTATCCTCAGCAAACTTCTTAATAATTCCCCCTACATTGAAGTCTAAAGCATTGATGTATGCCATAAAAAGCAAGGGACACTGAGTCCTGTGGAACCCCACTGGAACCAGGTTTCCAGTCACAAAAACATATGTTGACCATTACCCTTTGCTTTCTGCCACTGAGCCAATTTTGGATCCAACTTGCCACTTTGCCTTGGGATCCCATAGGCTTTTACTTTTCTGATCAGCCTGCCTGTGTGACCTTTTAAAAAAAAAAAAGCCTTGCTAAAATCCATGTAGCCTACATCAAACACACTAACCTCATCAACCCTCCTTGTTACCACCTCAAAAAATTCAGTTAAGTTAGTCAGACATGGCCTTCCCTTAACAAATCCATACTGGCTGTCCTTGATTAATCGTTGCCTTTCTAAATTACGATTAATACTGTCCCTCAGAATTTTTTCCAATAATTTGCCCACTACCGAGGTTAGGCTGACTGGCCTGTAATTACTCAGTCTATCCCTTTCTCCCTTTTATAACAACGATCCAACATTAGCAATCCTCCAGCACCACACCTGTAGCCAGAGAGGATTGAAAAATAATGGTCAGAACCTCCGCTATTTCCTCCCTTACTTCTCTTAACCCTCCCCAACAGCACTAGCAAAACTCCACGTGAGGATATTGGTCTCGACCCAATTGAGGTGCAACCTATCTGGCTTGTACAGGACCCACCTCTATCAGAACTGGTCCCAATGCCTCAGGAATTTAAAGCCCTTCCCCCTGCACCATCTCTCCAACCACGCATTCATCTGCTCTATTCTCCTATTTCTGTACTCACTAGCGTGTGGCACCGGGAGTAATCCGGAGATTACTACCTTTTGAGGTCCTGCTTATTAATCTCTTTCCTAGCTCCCTAATCATAGAATCATAGCATGGTTACAGCACAGAAGGAGGTCATTCGGCCCTGTGGTGACCATGAAACTACAGGATTCTTGTCAAGTCTGGTTCACTGGGGAAGTGCTTTAGGGAAGGAAATCTGCCTGGTGTGGCCTATATGTGACTCCAGATCCACAGCAATATGGTTGACTCTTAACTTAGCAAGCCACTCAGTTATACCAAACCACTACAAAGAGGTATACTAAGAATAAAACCGGACGGACCATCCGGCATCGATCTCGGCACCGGATACAACAAAGTCAAACCCAGCCCAGTCGACCCTACAAAGTCCCCCTCGCTAACATCTGGGGACTTGTGACAATATTGAGAGCTGTACCAGACTAGTCAAGCAACAACCTGACATAGGTTATGATTCTGTGATTGTGACTTTCAGCCAATTACCCAGACTCCTCCATCACCTTCCCTGGTTATGTCCTGCCCCACCGGCAGAACAGACCCACGAGAGGTGGCAGCACAGTGTTTTCAGTCGGGAGAGAGTGGCCCTGTTCTATCTATGTTGTTGGTTCCTACATGGACCACAATAACGGAACCTCCCCCCTCCCCCCTCCTTCTCCAAGTTCTTCTCCAGCTGTGAGGAGATGTCCTTAACCCTGGCGCCGGCAGGGACTCCCAGTTGTGGCTGCAGAGAACAGTATCTAACCCCCTGGTTTTACTATCCCCTACCTCTAGCACACTCCTTTTCGCTTCTCCGACTTGAGTGGCATGTATCACAATGCTGAGGACCATTTGTTCTCATCCACACAGGTAGCAAGCAATGTTCCCCCTAATTTCACATTTGGATGCGCGGCCCCTTTAATGGCCCGTTCAAAGTTTTGCGCATGTGCGAATTTTCGCATTGGAAAAGCTGGTCCTGCGCAGCTTAGAAGGAAGGTTGGTAGCAAGTACCTCATATCTGTTGGACAATGGCAAAGGCTGAAGCTCTTCCACCACTGAATCTGCGGTCCCCTCACCTGCCTGAGTCAAAGTCACATCCTCTTGCCCCTGACCACTATCCAAATCTAAACACTACTTATCCTAAGGAGTGTGACTGCCTCCTGGGTCTAAATGTCCAGGTATCTGCGACACACCTCCTGCACTACCATCTCTATCGAACCTTGTTTTATTTACTTAACGAATTAAAGTTTTATGTAATTAATTCACTTATATGTTTTAGTTTTTTAAACAGCATTAGTTTAAATTATTAATTTAATAAAGTATTAGTTATAGGTTTATAGTTTTAAATACTTAGGGCCCAAGTTTCCACACGATAAAAAATGGGTGCCCTTCCGAGCTGGGCGCCCGTTTTTCGCGCCTAAAACAGCGCCGGAAAAAAAACTCTCGATTCTGGAGCGTTCTGCAGCTCCTTGTCTGTTTGGCGCGGAGCCTACACTCGCGCCAATTTTGTAAGTGGGAGGGGGCGGGTACTATTTAAATTAGTTTTTATCCTGCCGGTAACGCTGCGCGTGTGCGTTGGAGCGTTCGCGCACGCGCAGTGTGAAGGAAACATTGGCACTCGGTCATTTTTTATAGTTCTTTGTAGCTGTTTAGTTTTTGAACATTTTTTAATAAAAGCACATTGCCATCAGCACTGAGAAGGCTGCAGGAAGCCTCAGAAAGTTGAGGCAGCCGTTTCCCTACGACCTCCCCCTTTTGCCGTCGGGAAATGGCTCCTCAATTTCTGAGGCTTCCTGCAGCCTTCTGTCTCCTTCCCTCCCTCCCTCCCTCCTGCCGTCTGGAACGGCTTCCTTCTCCCCCCGCTGCGTTTGGTCGGTCGGGCCTGCACTCCCTCCCCCTCCCCTGGCTCGCCCGCCCGGAATGGCTCTCCTCCCCCCCCCCTGTGTTCGGTCGCTCGCCCGCCGTCTGGAACGGCTTTCCCCCCCCTGCGTTCGGTCGGTCAGTTGGGTCCCTCCCCGCCGTCTGGAACGGCTTCCTCCCCGCCGTCTGGAACGGCTTTCTCCCCTGCGTTCGGTCGGTTGGTTCCCTCCCGCTCGCCATCTGGAACGGCTTCCTCCCCCCCCCCCCCCCCCCCCGCATTCGGTCGGCGGTCGGTTCCCTCCCGCCATCTGGAACGGCTCTCTTCCCCCCCCCCCCCCCCCCCCCCCGCGTTCGGTCGGTTCCCTCCCGCCCGCCCGCCGTCTGGAACGGCTTCCTCCCCCCGCATGCGGTCGGTTCCCTCCCTCCCGCCGTCTGGAACGGCTTCCTCTCCGCCCCCCCCCCCCCGCGTTCGGTCGGCGGTCAGTTCCCTCCCTCCCGCCCGCCGTCTGGAACGGCTTCCTCCCCCCGCATGCGGTCGGTTCCCTCCCGCCCGCACCCCCCCCCCCCCCCCGGCGTGCGGTCGGTTCCCTCCCCCCCGCCGTCTGGAACGGCTTCCTCTCCGCCCCCCCCCCCCCCCCCCCCCCCGCGTTCGGTCGGCGGTCAGTTCCCTCCCTCCCGCCCGCCGTCTGGAACGGCCTCCTTCCCCCCCCCCGGCGTGCGGTCGGTTCCCTCCCTCCCGCCGTCTGGAACGGCTTCCTCTCCGCCCCCCCCCCCCCCCCCCCCCGCGTTCGGTCGGCAGTCGGTTCCCTCCCTCCCTCCGTCTGGAACGGCTTCCTCCTCCCCCCCCCCCGCGTTCGGTCAGTCGGTCCCTGGTCGTCTGGAACGGCTTCCTTCCCCCCCCCCCCACCCCCCGCGTTCGGGAACGGCTGCCTCGTTTTGTGAGGCTGACTGCAGCATTCTCCCTGGCTGAAGCACTTTCACACAGGTAGGAAGATGGTTTATTTAATCTTTTCTTTGCTTATAAATTTTTATTCAGGTTGGATTTATTTGTATAATATTTGTATAAGTATAAATAAGGATTTATTGTTGAATTTAATGACTTCCCTTCCCACCCACCCCACCACCTCGTTCTGGATGCCTAATTTGTAACCTGCGCCTGATTATTTAATGTGTAGAACAGGTTTTTTCAGTTCTACAAAAATCTTCACTTGCTCCATTCTAAGTTAGTTTGGAGTACGTTTTCACTGTGGAAACTTTCAAATCAGGCGTCAGTGGCTGGACACGCCCCCTTTTGAAGAAAAAATTCTGTTCCAAAGTAGAACTGTTCTACCTGACTAGAACTGCAGAAAAAAAAATGTGGAGAATTGCGATTTCTAAGATAGTCCGTTCTCCATCAGTTGCTCCTAAAAATCAGGCGCAAATCATGTGGAAACTTGGGCCCTTATTGTCTCAAGCTTATGCAAACCACTAAAAGTGTTAAAAGGCAAAAAGTAGCACCTCCTTCCGCCCCCCACCCCCCCAGCCCTTTGCATCAAATTCCCACTCTCCAATTTCTCAACTTCCCACTCAGTTTACGATGCACTCAGTTAATGTTGTGATTTGTGGTTACGCTCTGTACCTGTTTAAAACTTTTCCACAATGTGCGAAAGAACGTAGAAGGTAGAAACCCAACGAGAAAATAGGTTTGCCTTTTAGTAACTTACTGATGGTTAAACATGAAAATTTACATATTTGTATGGGAAAGATCTATGAGGGGTGTCATCATCATCATAGGCAGTCCCTTGAAATTGAGGAAGACTTGCTTCCACTCTAAAAGTGAGTTCTCAGGTGACTGCAGTCCAATGCGGCAATTACAGTCTTAGTCACAGGTGGGGCAGACAGTGGTTGAAGAAAAGGGTGGGTGTTTTATATGGTTTGCCGCACGCTCTTTCCGCTGTCTGCGCTTGATTACTGCATGCTCTCGGCGACGAGACCCGAGGTGCTCAGCGCCCCCCGGATGCACTTCCTTCATTTTGAGCGGTCTGGGGCCAGGGATTCCCAGGTGTCGGTGGGGATGTTGCATTTTATCAAGGAGGCTTTGAGGGTGTCCTTGAAACGTTTCCTCTGCCCACTTGGGGCTCGCTTGCCGTGTAGGAGTTCTGAGTAGTGCGCTTGCTTAGGGAGTCTCGTGTCGGGCATGCGGACGATGTGGCCGGCCCGCCCGCCGACGCCGACACTCCGAGGACAAACTCCAAGCCATCGTCAACACCTTCACTCAAGCGTATGAAAGCATAGGCCTTACACTAAACATCTGTAAGGCCAACATCCCCAGCATTGAAGCACTGACCACACTTGATCAGCTCCGCTGGGCAGGCCACATAGTTCGCATGCCAGACACAAGACTCCCAAGCAAGCGCTCTTCTCAGAACTCTTTCACGGCAAATGAGCCAAAGGTGGGCAGCGGAAATGTTGCAAGGACACCCTCAAAACCTCCCTGATAAAGTGCAACATCCCCTGGGAGTCCCTGGCCAAAGACCGCCCTAAGTGGAGGAAGTGCATCCGGGAGGGCGCTGAGTTCCTCGAGTCTTGTCAACGAGAGCGTGCAGAAATCAAGCGCAGGCTGCGGAAAGAGCGTGCCGCAAACCAGTCTCACCCACCCCTTTCCTCAACGACTATCTGTCCCACCTGTGACAGAGACTGTGGTTCTCATATTGGACTGTACAGCCACCTAAGGACTCATGTTAAAAGTGGAAGCAAATCTTCCTCTATTCCGAGGGACTGCCTATGAGTAAGACCAAGGTCCTTCACCAACCTGACCCCGCCACAAAGCACTGCCCCCCCATCTGCCAGTCATCAAAATCCACGGTGCCGTGGACAACGTGGACCATTTTCCATACCTCCGGAGCCTAGTATCAGCAAGGGCAGACATCGATGACGAGGTCCAACACCGCCTCCAGTGTGCCAGTGCAGCCTTCGGTCGCCTGAGGAAGAGAGTGTTCGAAGATCAGGACCTCAAATCTGGCCTACAGAGCTGTAGTGATATCCGCCCTCCTATATGGCTCAGAGACGTGGACAATATACAGTAGACACCTCAAATTGCTGGAGAAATACCACCAACGCAGCCTCCGCAAGATCCTGGAAATCCCCTGGGAGGATAGACTCACCGACGTCTCTCGATCGAGTGTTCTCGATCAGGCCAACCTAGCATCGAAGCATTGACCACATTCGACTAGCTCCGTTGGGCGGATCACATCGTCCGCATGCCCGACACAAGACTCCGAAAGCAAGCACTCTACTTGGTACTCCTGAACAGCAAGCGATCCCCAGGTGGGCAGAGGAAATATTTCAAGGACACCCTCAAAGCCTCCTTGATAAAGTGCAACATCCCCACCGATACCTGGGAATCCCTGGCCAAAGACCGCCCTAAGTGGAGGAAGAGCATCCGGGAGGGCGCTGAGCACCTCGAGTCTCGTCGCCGAGAGCATGCAGAAAACAAGCGCAGACAGTGGAAGGAGCGTGCGGCAAACCAGACTCCCCACCCACCCTTTCCTTCAACGACTGTCTGTCCCACCTGTGACAGAGACTGTAATTCGCGTATTCGACTGTACATTCACCTGAGAACTCACTTTGAGTGGAAGCAATTTCGAGGGACTACCTATGATGATGATGATAAAATATAAGGAGAACACCCCTGCTCCTCTTCGAAGAATGCTGTGGGATCATTTACGTCCACTTGAGAGGTCAGACGGGCATCAGTTTAACGTCTCATCTGAAAGACAGCATCTCCAACAGTGTGGCACCCCCTCAGTACTGCACTGAAGTGTCTGCTTGGATTACGTGCTCAAGTATTTGGAGTGGATCTTGAATCTACAACCTTCTGACTGAGTTAGCAAGAGTGCTACCACTGAGCCACAGCTGAGACATCTGAATTCCTAATTATCCACTGTTGGTTAACATATTGGACAACATTATTGTAGGCTCATGCCCTCGTATGGACTTGAGCACAGAATTTCAGCTGATACTTCAGTGCCATAGAGAGTGCTGCATTTTTAGAGTTGGTGTCTTTTGGATGAGCAGTTAACTGCTACGCTGTCTGTTGCTTGGATGGATGTAAAAGATCAAACACAACTATGAAAGAGGAGCAGTGAGTTCTCCTAATTTGTAGTTAATATTCTTCCCGCAACCAGAACCACCAAAAACAGACTAGCTCGCCGATATTTGCTATTTGTGGGACCTTGCTGCCTGCAAATTGGTTGCCACGTTTACCTACATAATGAGTGGATGCAGTTTGTCATTTCCACTCTGGTGTTTAACTTTCATTTTGGCATTGATCTTTATAGACTTAATACACTTCGTGATATTGATAACATAAGAACATAAGAAATAGGAATAGGAGTAGGCCATACGGCCCCTCGAGCCTGCTCCGCCATTCAATAAAATCATGGCTGATCTGATCAGGGACTCAGCTCCACCTCCCTGCCCGCTCCCCTTATCGTTTAAGAAACTGTCTCTTTCTGTCTTAAATTTATTCAGTGTCCCAGCTTCCACAGCTCTCTGAGGCAGCGAATTCCACAGATTTACAACCCTCTGAGAGAAGAAATTTCTCCTCATCTCAGTTTTAAATGGGCAGCCCCTTATTCTAAGATCATGCCCTCTAGTTCTAATCTCTCCCATCAGTGGAAACATCCTCTCTGCATCCACCTTGTCAAGCTCCCTCATAATCTTATACGTTTTGATAAGATCACCTCTCATTCTTCTGAATTCCCATGAGTAGAGGCCCAACCTCCTCAACCTTTCCTCATAAGTCAACCCCCTCATTTCCAGAATCAACCTAGTGAACCTTCTCTGAACTGCCTCCAAAGCAAGTATATCCTTTCGTAAATATGGAAACCAAAACTGCATGCAGTATTCCAGGTGTGGCCGCACCAATACCTTGTATAGCTGTAGCAAGACTTCTCTGCTTTTATACTCCATCCCCTTTGCAGTAAAGGCCAAGATTCCATTGGCCTTCCTGATCACTTGCTGTAGCTGCATACTATTCTTTTGTGTATATATAACCTTTGTATATATTTGTGTGATCCAAAATACAGTGGTTATTTTATATTCGTAGACATTTGCATTTTTGTAACTAATACTAAGCAGTGTTTTGTAAAATTTTAGTGAGAAATGTAGGAAATGTATTTGTGTATTCATGTCAGCAAAATGAACACTGCCTTTTTCTAATTATTGTAATTTTATTTCTTACAGTCATCATTACTTCAAGTATTGTAAAATCTCAGCTCTTGCTCTTTTGAAGATGGTGATGCATGCTAGGTCAGGTGGAAATCTGGAAGTGATGGGCTTAATGCTCGGTAAAGTTGATGGAGAAACAATGATCATAATGGACAGTTTTGCTCTCCCAGTGGAAGGGACAGAGACAAGAGTCAATGCTCAAGCTGCTGCTTATGAATATATGGCTGCTTACATAGAGAATGCTAAACAGGTATGGTTAAAATAATTTTACAGATTTTTTTCATTTTTTGAAATTTCTGCAGTTTAAAAAAAAAAGGTACTGTTACTCATATGGTAAATTTCTGATTTGTAATTGCAGTTTAAAGCTTTACTAGTACATTGCTAATGTATACAACTTTTATTTCCAGGTCTTTGTAAACTACTTTTTATAAATCATATCTGTCTATATTTTAATATAAATCTTACATCTATCTGCACAACTTTATTGTCATATCTTTGTCACAATATTTGTCAACTTTTTCCCATTCTAAATTCTTCTGTCCACATTTCCTTTGTCTATATTTATAATGGGATGTGCCTATGTTTTTATTCATTCACAGGATGTGGGTGTTACCGGCAAGGCCAGCATTTATTGCCCATCCCTAATTGCCCTTGAGAAGGTGGTGGTTAGACGCCTTTCTGAACCGCTGTAGTCCGTATGGTGGAGGTACACTCTCAGTGCTGTTAGGGAGGGAGTTCCAGGAATTTTACCGAGTGATGATGAAGAAACGGCGATTATATTTCCAAGTCAAGATGGTGTGTGACTTGGAAGGGAACTTGCAGGTGATGATGTTCTCATGCGATTGCCGCCCTTGTCCTTCTAGGTGGTAGAGCTCGTGGGTTTGGGAGATGCTGTCGAAGAAGCCTTGGCAAGTTGCACAGTGTGCCAATGGTTGAGGAAATTAATGTTTAAAGTAGTGGATGGGGTGCCAATCAAGCGGGCTGCTTTGTCCTGGATGGTGTCAAGCTTCTTGAGTGTTGTTGGAGCTGCACACATCCAGGCAAGTGGAGAGTATTCCATCACACTCTTGAATTGTGCCTTGTAGATAGTGGAAAGGCTTTGGGGAGTCAGGAGGTGAGACACAATGCAGAATACCCAGCCTCTGACCTGCTTTTGTAGCCATGGTATATATGTGGCTGGTCCAGTTAAGTTACTGGTCAATGGTGACTCCAGGATGTTGATGGTGGGGATTATGTAAATGCATCACTCTGCCCAATCTGGCCACAAATCACTGTCAATGCTTGGGGATAAAAATCTGCACTTATTCCTTTGCAACTAAAATTTCTATTGCCAAAGTAAGGGGTTAAACAAAACAAAACAGAAAATTCACATTAGCATGATTACATTTAGCCATTGACTTATCTTTAAACATAATTGAAATATTTACTTGTAGGTCTCTGCCTTTCCCAAAGGTCTGCACATGGACTTGATATTTTTACCCAGAGCTGTGACTCTGGGTTCAACTTGGATTGTGCAGTCCGAACATGTGCAGTGTGTATTATTTCTCAGGATTCATCAGTATCAGTCAGCTGTATGGAAGAAATATTTTTCTTAAGCTTCACTACCCTGTAGCTGTTCTTCAAATTATTTTGGAAAATTTACAAAACAAATTTCAAAAGCTTAATTGAGGTAACACTTAGTTTTTTTTAAAGAGGTACGAGTATGAGGTTTACATTGGCAGATGGGTGAGGTAGGGCTGGAGGTGGACAGTCTTTGTGATGGAGGGTATATGTGGGTTAGAAGCTTAGCTCAGGGTCAAATAGAACGATTGATTTAGCCTGTGACCGTGGTCATGAGGTTGATTTATTGATGAGGTTATGGAGTTTATGGTAAGTCTGAAGACACTGGTTTCAATGTTGCCAATATTTAGTTGGAGGAAATTGCAACTCATCCAAAACTGGATGCAAGATGAGCAACATCCTGGGGTCACCAGTGACCAGAAACTTAACTGGACTAGCCACCTAAATACTGTGGCTACAAGAGCAGGTCAGAGACTGGGTATTCTGCGACTAGTGACTCGCCTTCTGACTCCCCAAAGCTTTTCCACCATCTACAAGGTACAAGTCAGGAGTGTGATGGAATAGTCTCTACTTGTTGAACTGCACTCACCCAGGCAACACTCAAGAAACTCGACACCAACCAGGACAAAGCAGCTCGCTTGATTGGCACTCCATCCACCACCTTAAATATTCACTCCCTTCACCATCGGCGTATCATGGCTGCAGTATGTACCATCTACAAGATGCACTGCAGCAACTTGCCAAGGCTTCTTAGTCAGCACCTCCCAAACCCGTGACCTAGTTTCAATAATAAGAGCATGAGAGTAAACTTGCAAGGAACATAAAAACCGACTGCAAAAGTTTCTATAAGTACGTAAAAAGAAAAAGATTAGTGAAGACAAATGTAGGTCCTTTACAGACAGAAATGGGAGAATTTGTAATGGGGAACAAGGAAATGGCAGAACAATTAAATAAATACTTTGGTTCTGTCTTCACGGAAGAGGACACAAATAACTTCCTAGAAATGCTAGGGTACCAAGGGTCTAGTGAGCAAGAGGAATTAAAGGAAATGATAATTAGTAAGAAAATCGTGCTGGAGAAACTAATGGGACAGAAGGCAGATAAACCCCCAGAGCCTGATGATCTGCATCCCAGAGTACTAACAGAGGTAGCCATGGAAATAGTAGCTGCATTGGTTGTCATCTTCCAAAACTCTATAGATTATGGAACAGTTCCTGCAGATTGGAGCATGGCAACTGTAACCCCACTAAGGAGGGAGAGAGAAAACGGAACTACAGACCGACCGGTTAGCCTGACATCAGTAGTAGGGAAAATGCTGGCGTCTGTTATAAAGAATGTGATAACGGCACATTTAGATAATATCAATGGGATTAAACAAAGTCAACATGGATTTATGAAAGGAAAATAATGTTTGACAAACCTACTGGAGTTTTTTGAGGATGTAACTGATAGAATAGATAAGGGAGAACCAGTGGATATAGTGTATTTGGATTTTCAGAAAGCCTTTGATAAAGTCCACATAAGAGGTTAGTGTTTAAAATTAAAGCACATAGGATTGGGGGTAATGTATTGGCCTGGATTGAAAATTGGTTAACTGACAAGAAATAGAGAGTAGGAAAAACCAAGTCTTTTTCGGGGTGGCTGGCAGTGACTAGTGGGGTACCACAGGGATCAGTGCTTGGGCCCCAGCTATTCACAATATATATAAATGATTTGGATGAGGGAACCAAATGTAATATTTCCAAGTTTGCTGATGACACAAAACTAGATGGGGTTGTGAGGAGGATGCAAAGACGCTGCAAGGCGATTTAGATAGGTTGAGTGAGTGGGCAAACATACGGCAGATGCAGTATAACGTGGATAAATGTGAAGTTATCCACTTTGGTAGGAAAAACATTCGGACAAAATATTATTTAAATGGTGATGGCTTGGGAAGTGTCGATATACAGAGAGGGACCTGGGTGTCCTTGTACACCAGTCATTGAAAGCAAACATGCAGGTGCAGCAAGCAGTTAGGAAGGCAAATGGTATGTTGGCCTTCATTGTAAAAGGATTTGAGTACAGGAGCAAGGATGCCTTACTACAGTTATACAGGGCCTTGGTGAGACCGCACCTGGAGTATTGTGTGCAGTTTTCGTCTCCTTACCTAAGAAAGGATATAAATGCCATAGAGGGAGTGCAGCGACGGTTCACCAGACTGATTCCTGGGATGGCAGGACTGTTGTATGAGGAGAGATTGGGTCGACTAGCCCTGTATTCACTAGAGTTTAGAAGAATGAGAGGGGATCTCATTGAAACTTACAAAATTCTGACTGGGTTGGATGGACTGGATGCAGGGAGGATATGTGGTAGGAAATTTAGGACCAAGATGAGGAGAAATTTTTTCACGGAGGGTGGTGAACCTGTGGAATTCTCTACCACAGAAGGCTGTGGAGGCCAAGTCACTGAATATATTTAAGAAGGAGATAGGTAGATTTCTAGAAACAAAAGGCATCAAAGGCATGGGGAAAAAGCAGGAATATGGTGTTGAGATAGAGGATCAGCCATGATATTGAATGGCGGTGCAGACTCAAAGGGCCGAATGGCCTACCACTGCTCCTATTTTCTATGTTTCTATGACCCCTACCACCTACAAGGACAAGGGCAGCAGGTGCATGAGAACACCACCACCTCCACCTTCCCCTCCAAGTCACACACCATCCTGACTTGGAAATATATTACCGTTCGTCATTGGGTCAAAATCCTGCAACTACCTCCCTAGCAGCACTGTGGGAGTACCTTCACCACAGGGACTGCAGCGGTTCATGAAGGCAGCTCACTACCACCTTCTCAAGGGCAATTAGGGATGGACAATAAATGCTGGCCTTGCCAGCGATGCCCACATCCCAGGAAAAAATAAAAAGTAGTCTGACAATACAGAGGCAGTGTAGGAGATAAGTATTGGGCAGCCGTATCAAGCTGGATAACGGAGCAGCAGAGACATTGGAGGAGGATGTTGTGGTCAACCACATGAGGTACAGAAAGGATGAGGAGGGATATTACACCACCGTCATAGTTAAGAGATTGTCATTCATGACTTTGGTTTGGGCCATTTTAATGCTGTGGGAGAGTTAGAAACCAGATTGGAGGGATTCAAACACTGACACGGATTTGGAGAGCCAACAACACACTCAGTGACTTTGGAGAGGAAAGGGAGGTTTAAAAAACATAGTTTGTAAGGACAAAAGGGTCAAGGAGTGGGCATGATGAAGCTGATTTTCAAAGGGTGGGATGGCGATGCATAAAGAGGAGGAGTCATTTACAATTTAAGCTGACATAGGGGACAAGAAAGATAGTTGGGTAGTCAGCAATTTAATGGCAATGGGGTTGGGTGAGTTGAAGGTGTGCCTCATCTGAGCTCTGAGAGGAGGGGAGGTAGGCGAGAAGGGCTAAAGTAGAGGGAGCCCTTGGGACAGAATTAGCATAAACAAGGAGAGAAGGGGGAAGCATTAATGGCAGGTGAACAGATGGTTTCTATCTTGATGACAAAGAATTCAATGAGCTCCTCGTATTTGTTAGAAGTAAGGGTGATGGGGGCAAGGAGATGGGTTTATAGTGGTGATTGGTAGTGAAGAGAAGCTGGATTTGCTCTTGTGGATTTGGGAAATTTTGGCAAAGGAGAATGAGGCTTGGTAGAATGTTATGGTAGTCCAGCTATATCTAAATGGATAGTTAAGTCAGCCATTGAACTTGAAGAATTGAAAATGGGAGTCTATGATGCACAAATCCCTTTCCTCCTCTCTATCAACACTTTTCAAAAGCCCTTTGATGAGGTAACACATAGTAGACTCATGACTAAGGTGGAGTCAGGGGCCAGGTAGCAGAATGGATAGTAAGCTGACTACAAAACAGAAAACCGAGGGGTTAAGAGCAAAAAGGTGGGAAATGGTGTTCCACAGGGATTGGTGCTGGGACCACTGTTATTCACAATTTACATTAACAATTTGGACTCGGGAATTGAAAGTACAATTTCTAAATTTGTGAACACCAAATTGGGGCGTGTAGTTAAAAGAAAGGAAGATTATGATAAAATACAAGAAGACATTAAAAAACTTGCAGAATGGGTGTTTAATTGGCAAATTAATTTCAATATAGATAAGTGTGAGGTGCTGCATTTTGGTAGGAAGAATAAGGAGGCCACATGCAGCTTGGATAATAGTTTAAATGGAGTAGAGGAGTAAAGGGATCTAGGGGTACAGATACACAAATCACTAAAAGTAGTGACTCAGGTTAATAAGGCCATTTAAAAAAAAAGTAAACCAAGCACTGGGGTTCATTTCTAGAGGGATAGAATTGAAAAGTAGGGAAGTTATGGTAAACTTGTATAGAACCTTGGTAGGTCACACTTTGAGTACTGTGCACAGTACTGATTGGAGAAGGTGCAAAGAACTGAGAGATTATACCTATCAGAAAAGATTGAACAAGATTAAAAAAAAAAGAAAAGGCTGTTCTGATCGAGGTCTCTCAAATGGTGAATGGATTCAATAGGGTAGATCTAGAGAAGTTGTTTCCACGTGCAGGGGATTTAAAATCTAGGGCCATAAATATAAGATCGTGACTAATAAATCCAAAGGAGGATTTATTGGATAGAGAAAGACTTCTTCACCCAGAGTGGTAAGAGTGTGGAACATGCTGCCACAAAGAGCAGTTGAGGCAAATAGCATCGATGCATTTCAGGGGAAGCTGGATAAGCATTTGAGGGAGAAACAAATAGAAAGTTTTGTTCATAGGGTTAGATGGGGATGTGAGGAGGCTCATGTGGAGGATAAAAGCCAGCATAGACCAGTAGAGACGAATGGCCTGTGCTGTATTGATATATAAATGCCATCTATTCCTGGGAATTTTTGTTCTGAGCCCTTTAACCATTTCTGACTTAATTCTCAGTTTATATTGAAATAATTAATTTTGCTTAGGTATTCTCTGTTTTATCTTCCTGAGTGAATAGTTGGAGGAAGTAATTATTCAGAATATTTACTGTATTGTGTTCCTCCGTTTCAAGCCTGTTTCCATCCTTTATGTTACTCGCCCCTTCTATGATTGCCCTCTTATTATTATCGTACATTCTCCACCACTTACAGTGGGCGGGTTGCTGGTAACGCGATTTACGCTCTATACGCAGTGGAAGGTAAAACTAAAAAGGTAAGTAACCAACATATTCTTTAAAAAAAAATCTCATTTAGCAACTGCCTCCTAATTGTTAGCAGTTGCATCCAGAATCTCATCACTAAGGTAATCCCATTTTAACGAGGTATGAAAAGCTGATTAAAAATGATTCAGTAAGATTGAATGCTTGTGGAAATTCCTTAATCAAGGTAAAGTTAGGCAGAACTATTGGTTTCTAGAATGGTTATCTAAGTATAGAATCGTGGAAATGTGATAGGTATACGTGACAGTCCAGCTTCACACATTTTTCCCCAGCCTTTCCAACACCTGGTGGTGATATTCCTGAGGTATTTGTCATACATATGATGTAAGAATAGATATTCATTTGTAATTAGCTAGATCTATTTGTACTTTAATACAGAATTTATTTTATTTTGTCTCAAACCAGAAACAAAAATGCTTTAGTAAGCCAGCAGGTGGTGCTGTTTAGTTTTGCTAACAGCTGATGTGCTAAAGTGACTTTATTTTAAGGCATATTTTGTCAACTTGTGAAGTCTCATTAGGACTATTTTTAAAAATCAATTACAAAGAATTATGATTAATAACATTATTTAGTTTTTCCTTGTCTATTTTGTGTGCTGTTAGAAGGTTACTGGTTTGAAGCAATTGCTGAACCTGACTATCAAAGTTTAGCGAATTCAAGTAGAGAAACAATCATAAATCCAGGAATAATTTGGCATCAGTTGTACATGCTTATTAAGCTTGATCACTCAATTAGACTCGATACCTGCTTCAAGCCTACTATCAACAGCATTTGCTGTTTAAAATATTGAAAAAGACAGAAATGGATTGAACAGAAGTATTTTGTGTCACAGTACAGTTGAGTTTGATTTTTTTTTTAAGTTAGTCAGCATCTGTGGAGAAAATTGATAAGTTCACGTTTCAGGTGTACACCCTTCATCAGTTCCGATTAAGGTCTACACCTGAAATATTAACGCAACTTTTCTCGCCGCTGATGCCGACGGACATTTAAGTGTTTCCAGCATTTTCTGTTTTTGTTCCAAATTTCTGGCATCTGCAGTTTTTTGGTTTTGAAAATTAGCTTCTCTACAAATCCTCACCAGTTTTACCACACTGTCATGAGGCATATTCGATTTACAACAAAACCTGTGGTGGAGGGTTCTTGTGGTTGAAGTATGCAATTTAAACTTATTTCTCTTTTCATATGTCTGTGGTTCTGTCTTCACGAAGGAAGACACAAATAATCTACTGGAAATACTAGGGGACCGAGGGTCTAGCGAGAAGGAGGAACTGAAGGAAATCCTTATTAGTCAAGAAATTCTGTTAGGGAAATTGATGGGATTGAAGGCTGATAAATCCCCAGGGCCTGATGTCTGCATCCCAGAGTACTTAAGGAAGTGGCCCTAGAAATAGTGGATGCATTGGTGATCATTTTCCAACAGTCTATCGACTCTGGATCAGTTCCAATGGACTGGAGGGTAGCTAATGTAACACTACTTTTTAAAAAAGAGGGAGAGAGAAAGCAAGTAATTATAGACCAGTTAGCCTGACATCAGTAGTGGGAAAAATGTTGGAATCAATTATTAACGATGAAATAGCAGCGCATTTGGAAAGCAGTGACCGGATCGGTCCAAGTCAGCATGGATTTATGAAAGGGAAATCATGCTTGACAAATCTTCTAGAATTTTTTGAGGATGTAACTAGCAGAGTGGACAAGGGAGAACCAGTGGATGTGGTGTATTTGGACTTTCAAAAGGCTTTTGACAAGGTCCCACACAAGAGATTGGTGTGCAAAGTTAAAGCACATGGTATTGGGGTTAATGTATTGAAGTGAATAGAGAACTGGTTGGCGGACAGGAAGCAGAGAGTCTGGATAAACGGGTCTCAGAATGGCAGGCAGTGACTAGTGGGGTGCCTCAGGACTCGGTGCTGGGACCACAGCTATTTACAATATACATCAATGATTTAGATGAAGGAATTGAGAGTAATAGCTCCAAGTTTGCAGATGGGTGGCGGTGTGAGCTGTGAGGAGGATGTTAAGAGGCTGCAGGGTGACTTGGACAGGTTAGGTGAGTGGGCAAATGCATGGCAGATGCAGTATAATGTGGATAAATTTGAGGTTATCCACGTTGGGGACAAAAACACGAAGGCAGAATATTATCTGAATGGTGGCAGATTAGGAAAAGAGGAGGTGCAACGAGTCGTGGGTGTGATGGTACATCAGTCATTGAAGGTTGGCATGTTCGAGCAGCAGGCGGTGAAGAAGGCAAATGGCATGTTGGCCTTCATAGCTAGGGGATTTGAGTATAGGAGCAGGGAGGTCTTACTGCAGTTGTGTAGGGCCTTGGCGAGGCCTCACCTGGAATATTGTGTTCAGTTTTGGTCTCCTAATCCGAGGAAAGACGTTCTTGCTATTGAGGGAGTGCAGTGAAGGTTCACCAGACTGATTCCCGGGATGGCAGGATCGACCTATGAGGAGAGACTGGATCGACTGGGCCTGTATTCACTGGAGTTTAGAAGAATGAGAGGGGATCTCATAGAAACATATAAAATTCTGACGGGACTGGACAGGTTAGATGCAGGAAGAATGTTCCCGATGTTGGTGGGGGGAGTCAAAAAACAGGGGTCACAGTCTAAGAATAAGGAGTAAGCCATTTAGGACCGAGATGAGGAGAAACTTTTTCACTGAAAGTTGTTAACCTGTGGAATTCTCTTCCGCAGAGAGTTGTTGATGCCAGCTCATTGGATATATTCAAGAAGGAGTTAGATATGGCCCTTACGGCTAAAGGAATCAAGGGGTGTGGAGAGAAAGCAGGAAAGGGTTACTGAGCTGAATGATCAGCCATGATCTTATTGAATGGTGGTGCAGACTTGAAGGGCCGAATGGCCTACTCCTGCACCTATTTTTCTATGTTTCTATGTTTAACTTTATTTTCCAATTATGCTAGGTTGGACGTCTTGAAAATGCCATTGGCTGGTATCACAGTCATCCAGGTTATGGATGCTGGCTTTCAGGAATAGATGTTAGTACTCAGATGTTGAATCAACAGTTCCAGGAACCATTTGTAGCAGTTGTGGTATGTACCCTATTATATTTGTATCTGATCTGATCTTAGTGGCCCAGAAATTGCAGTCGGAGGCTTCCCGCGGGTGGATGCCTCTGACCTAAAAAATTTCTACGCAAGTACCTGATGGTCCCGGAGGATCGTGAGATTCCATTGGGGAGGCCTTCTCTTCCCGCGCTGCGAAGCATGCTCCCGTCCTCCAGGTTCGAACGCAGAAGATGCAGTCACGTGTGACTGCTCAACCAATCAGGTAAAGTATGCTCAATTAATAGCAATGGGAACTCCATATCTATGAGTTCTCATTGCTATTAATTGAGAAAAAAAAACAAACACAATAACACCAAAATTAAAAACACACCTCACATAATTAAAATTAATTGAAATTAAAGTTAATAAATATTATAGAGAATTTTTTTTTTCCTGAGTTTAAAAAAAAAATTTAATTATGGTTTAAAATAAATTTAACGTAGTGGGCAGGATTTTTAAAAATAAAATGTGTTTTTTAAATTTAATTTTACTATATTTTTGTATGTTTTTAAACTCTTACGCCTGTAAAAGTCGGTAATGCGCCTGTTTTATCAGGCGCAAGAATTTTGAGGACATTTGCTGGGCAAGATATGGGCAAATCCCGCAATCTTGCCCTTGCAAATATCCTCGCTCCCGATATGCGGATGATCTGTCAAGTTCCAGCTTGACCGATTGGAAAAGCCAGTTTTCAGCGCATGCACATTGTGCGCTGAAAACCGGCTTTTGCGATGCCTTCCCGGGTCCGTACACACTCCGTATGGACCTGGGGAGGCCGGAATTTCCAGGCCAGTATATTCAAAATATTAAATCTGCATTGCCCTTCCTGTTAACTTTTATCATTATTATAAATTCCTATGTAAGCATTTATAATGGAATCTACCAATGTAAAACATGTCCTCGAAGATGTTGCAGTTTCCATTATAAATGTTCACATTGGATTTTCTTTTCAAAAGGTCCAAAATATATGATTTCAAAGTGAGGATGAATTGTACGTCACTCTCACTCTGTCTCCAGATTGACTCAGCTTTAATGACCATCTATAGTTCACATTCATCAGTTACAAAACTGTAACTAGATTTTGCATGTCCAGTTTAACTTATTCATTCAGCTTTGCATTATCCAAAATTTTATTTGTCTTTAACTATTTAAAATTGTAAAATTTACAGCGCAGATGGAGGTCTTTTAGTCCATTGCACCTGCGCCTGCTCTCAGAGCTATCTACCGAGTCACATCCCCTGTTCTTTCCCCTTCCCTTTAAATTTTCCTTTTTCAAATATATTATCTACTTTGTTTTTTTTTTCCCCTACACACTCCCTCCTGAATATTTTGTAACCAGGAATATTTAGTTCTCAGCCGCTGCCCTAACCTAAGCCATGTCTCTGTTACATTATACGGCACCAAAGCAATTTAAGCCTCTGGCTAACCAATTATATTCACAATACTTTGTGCATTTATGTATATAGAATTCAAACCTCTCTCTGCTAGTAGACCTCACTCATTTTAATTTCTTTTCCCTCTGTTGTGTTTTTCTTTTTCCTTGTCCTTTTTACTTTCTGCTTTCTCATTGTTTCCCCCTCACCCCCTCCCCTTCCCCCATCATATAAGTTGAACCTTTCTCCACAACACTATTTACTCTGGCAGTAAAGACACTGGTTCTACCCTATGCTCAGCTGAGTTTAATCCATCCAAGACAGTCCTGCCCAGATCTAATCCCAGTGACCCAGGAATCTCAAACACTCCCTCCTGCACTTAACCATACATTTAACTATCTTCTTTTATTGTTTCTATATGGACTAGCACACGGCACCAGGAATAATTCTGAGATTTCTACCCTTGATGTTTGACTCTCTTATTTACTTTAATTCTGTTTCTTCTTGAGCCATTGATTCCAACATGAACCACAGCTTATGGTTTTCCAATTCCTTCTCCAAAATCTTTTGCACCACTCTGTTATATTCCTCAGCCTGGCATCTGGGTGGGAGGCAACATATAATTTTGTGCCTGCAGTTAGAACTGTTTATTGCCTTGATAATGGAATCTCCAATTACTACTGAGTTTCTGCATTTCACTTCCACCTTCTTTGGAAATTGTGTTAAATAAACTCCCTTTAAATCTTCTAATCAAAAGAGGAACTGGGAAGTAAAGCAGACAAATATTGAATAGTTGAAACTCTACTTTTTTTTAATATATATTTTTAAGTTTCTTAAATACCCAAACTGCACAAGCATTCTCTTTTTCAGATAAAGACAGGAATTTCAGTATATCCTGCTGTAATTTTTTTGAAAATCTACCTTTGGTGGATTTTCAGGTAGCACGATAAAATTTGTCATGTTATGATCTACGTAAATCCTTGTATCTTGTATATAGTACATTATATTACCAAAATAGTTTTCAGTGTTTTATTTTTGAACTCTTTTCAATTCAATCTTTCAGAATTAGCATAACTGCATTTGTTTCAACTGTCAAAAAGCAACTTAATTTAATGAACATGCTGAAAGGTTTACAATGTACAGTGTATCAAAGATATCTTCACACATTAACTATTTATATGTGCATTGCACATTAACATTTTAGTTGTCTTTTTTTTAAAAAAAAAGGTCATTGTTGCTTTTTAATGCTATATTAAGAACCTATAAACAGTTGTTGATCAAACTTATTTTTTCAGATTGACCCTACGAGAACTATATCTGCTGGGAAAGTAAACCTTGGGGCTTTCAGGACATATCCAAAGGTAAATTTTACATCATCTCTTTCTGCTAATTTTCTCCCTTTGCTTCCTTTCCTCTGTTCCTGAATGCATAGGCTCCAACCAGTACCTTATGCATAAGAACATAAGAATTAGGAGCAGGAGTAGGCCATACAGCCCCTCGAACCTTCTCTATACGATCATGGCTGATCTTTGACCTCAAATCCACTTTTCCGCTCAATCCCCATATGATTCCCTTAGAGTCCAAAAATCTATCTATCTCAGCCTTGAATATACTCAACAATCAGCCTTGAATATACTCTACCCCTTTTGGGGTAGAGAATTCCAAAGATTCACAACCCTCTGAGTGAAGAAATTCCTTCTCGTCTCAGTCTTAAATGGCCAACCCCTTATCCTGAGACTATGCCCCCTAGTTCTAGACTCTCCAGATAGGGGAAACAATCTCAACATCTATACTGTCAATCCCCTCAGAATCTTGTGCGTTTCAATTAGATAATTTCTCATTCTTCTAAACTCCAGAGAGCATAGGCTCAGTCTCTCCTCTTAGCACAACCCCCTCATCCCAGGAATCAATTGAGTGAGCCTTTGTTGCACTGCCTCTAAGGCAAGTGTATCCGTCCTTAGATAAGGAGACCAAAACTGTACATACTCCAGTTGTGATCTCACCAAAGCCTGAACAATTGTACCAAGACTTCCTTGCTCTTGTACTCCAACCTGCTTGCAATAAAGACCAACATGCTATTTGCCTTCAGAACTATTTGCAGTATCTGCACGCTAACTGTCTGCCTTTCCTGTACTAGGGCACCTAATCTCTCTGAACACCAACATTTAATAGCTTCTCGCCATTTAAAAAATATTCTGTTTTCCTATTTCTACCAAAGTGAATATCCTCACATTTTCCCACATTATACTCCATCCGCCACCTCATTGCCCACTCACTTAGCCTGTCTATATCTCTTTGCAGGCTCTTTGTGTCCTCCTCACAGCTTACTTTCTCACCTAGCTTTGTATCGTCAGCAAACTTGGGTACAATACACTCGGTCCTTTCATCTAAGTAATTAATATAGATTGTAAATAGCTAAGGCTCAAGCACTGATTCTTGCGGAACCCCACTAGTGACAGCCCACCAACCTAAAAATGACCCGCTTATCTCTACTCTCTCTTTTCTGTCCGTTAACCAATTCTCTATCCATGTCCATACATTATCCACAACCCCATGAACCCTTACCTTGCACAACAACCTTTTATGTGGCACCTTATCGAATACCTTTTGGAAATCCAAATATACTACATCCACTGGTTCCCCTTTATCTCCCCTGCTAGTTACATCCTCAAAAAACTCTTAATA